>NC_136002.1:33020430-33102930 GCF_048128805.1 Centroberyx gerrardi
GCGGGCACAACCGAACTTGATGTCTGCTCATGACGCCTCTGGTGTGAGCGCACAGTGAGGACCATCCGTCTGGTTTCCCCACTGACAGCCATGCATTTGTGACATTTTAAAATGTTTTCCAGTCGGTCACAGCGTTCTGAAACCAGGAGACACAACTAGAAACAGGAAGATTTTTTTTTTTTTGTGCAAGCGTATGAGCGAGCGAGGGGGGGGATATGAAGTGTGTGTGTGTGTCACCTGGTACGCTAGTGCTTCACCACTTCCTGTTTCAGTTGAGAGAGAGAAACACAGAGAGAGAGAGAGAGAGAGAGAGACAGAGAGGTTTCTGCTGGTTCTGCAGCGCTCCAGACTGAAACCAGTTTGGAGAAACCAGTTTGGAGATGGACGTCCAGAAGTCGACATGGGGCCTGCTTGTCTTCGCGTCCCCGCTTCCCCTGGCGGCGGCGGCCTCGCAGCAGTACGACCCCAAGCTGTGCTACATCCTGGACGGCTTCCTGGTGCTGTACGGCCTCGCCATCACCGCCATGTTCGTCAAGGAGAAGTTCTTCAAAACCAAGAGCGAGGATCCGAGAGGCCGGGACGCCGGAGGCCACGCCCCGCTGGCGAAGGGAGACCCGGGGAGGGGAAGGAACCGCGGGACGGCCGACGACACCTACGCGGACCTGAACGGACGCCCGGGAGGAGAATATAAAGAGCTTCCTGTCAGGAGAGAGCGCCACAGGCGGGGCGAGCAGGTCTACCAGGGGCTCAGCAAGACCAGCAAGGACACCTACGACTCGCTCCACATGCGGCCGCTGCCTCGCTAACGCCGCAGAACTCCGTCCGAGACCTCGCGATCCCGAACGCAACTCTTCTCCTCTGTCAGCCTCAAAGGAATAAACAACATGGCTGACGCACGCCCGCAGGTCATACATCGGTTCTCCCCGTTACCAACCATGTTAAAGCCAATTCTCAACATCGTGTCATTTCTATTTGTCTTTCTAGTTTTAAATGTTTCATCACCGTTCCTTAAAAAACCTGGAACCAAGTCTAGCTGAAATATTAATTATCAGTGGTTTGTCCTGTTAGATACACAGCATATTAGTATAGTATAGAGATATTTTGCTCTAATGATTCTATTTTTGTGATATTTTTCTGTTTGACGATGTTGCTGCGTAACAGGTCAGAATAAATGTCCTCAGATGGTTTAGTTCATTGTAAAGACAATCTACACTTCTGTCATATTTTAAAGTGTTTTTGGTAACACTTTACAATAAGGGTCACTAAGTTATGGGTTAGTTAATGCTTAATAAGCATTAACTAACCCTTAATTAACAGTTAACTAATGTGTCTGGTAATCATTTACTAATGGTGTTCATGTTAACTAAGGTATTCATTTATACATTATTTAATAGTCATCTTTATAAACTATTAAATAATGTATAAATGAATACCTTAGTTAACATGAACACCATTAGTAAATTACACATTAGTTAACTGTTAATTAAGGGTTAGTTAATGCTTATTAAGCATTAACTAGCCCTTATTAAGCATTAACTAACCCTTAACTTAGTGACCCTTATTGTAAAGTGTTACCGTGTTTTTTAATAAATCCAGCTGAAGAACCGTAAAAAAAGAAGAAAAAACAAACAAACAAACTAGAAACAGGAAGTAGAGAACAGGTCAGGGGGCGGATGGGCGGAGACATTTACCTGCTGGGGAAACGGATTACACGTTACTCTTCAGAAAATCACGGTCACTATGAAGTTCACACTTTCTGCAGCTGGTTTGGTTTATCATACTTTATTATCTCTTTTTATACTTTATCTGTTTTTATTTTGTTTTCCCCACGCAAATACAGATCAGTCAGTCAGCAGTCAGTCAGTCAGTCAGTCAGTCAGTCAGCAGTCAGCAGTCAGTCAGCCAGTCAGTCAGTCAGTCAGTCAGTCAGTCAGTCAGTCAGTCAGCAGTCAGTCAGTCAGTCAGTCAGTCAGTCAGTCAGTCAGCAGTCAGTCAGTCAGTCAGTCAGTCAGTCAGTCAGTCAGCAGTCAGTCAGTCAGTCAGTCAGCAGTCAGTCAGTCAGTCAGTCAGTCAGACAGTCAGTCAGTCAGTCAGTCAGCAGTCAGTCAGTCAGCAGTCAGTCAGTCAGTCAGTCAGTCAGTCAGTCAGTAGCTTAAACTACAGGCTCGGTTCGTTTTATAGACCAAAGTTTTCCGACTGAGCGGTGTTTGGACCTTCGGGCCAAAAATTTGAAAATAACTAAAATTAATTAAGAATACAACAAATAACTATATTATATAATTATATGAATAATGACTTCTGATAATTGACCTCTGCTTATTATTTTTCCAATAAACTGTTTCTAGTTTTTGGTTCTTTCCAGGAAACTCTTTCAGAAATGTTCAGTATCCGATGGACTCTCCAGACTGAGACAGTTTCTACAGAGCTGCTGCTTCACTTCCTGGTTGTTTCCAGGAAGTTTCTGGAAATTAACAGTTCCTTTCATGGAAATTATTAGGAAATTGAAGACCCGGAAAATAAAGCGTTACCGTTTTCATCATCATAACGGAGAGCAAAGATCAAGGAAAAATCATCAGAAATGTATTTGGAAACCAAATCTAATAAAACCATCAGGGAGCATCAGGACTGATGTTCCCTCTCAGCTGAACTACCGCTAACAATTTATCACATCGAACAAATAATAATATCAATCATTACTAAGAAATGTAGTGGATGTCAGCGGGTTTAGGGAGTTTTGGTGGTAAATGATGTGAAATGCAGGGACTGTAGCTGGAGGGACAGACGCTCTCTTGTTCTGCCGTCACTCTCTGGATAAAAGCAGCAGCTAAATAACAGAAAGCTCTGAAGTGTAACAGCAGTCTGTTCCCAGCAGCCCACGCTCTTCAGCTCGCCTTCGCCTTCAAAACGCCGAGGTCTCCGTTTTCCCGCTCGCACACCGAACACACACTGAACGCTTTGTCCGCCGTCGCTCTTCGTGTCGTGTTTCTCACGTCCGCTTCGGATCCTTCGGCCGCAGAGAGAAACGCCTTCGGGACGCTCGGAGGAAATTTCCCCTCGGCCGCACTTCAGCGGGGGAAACAGGAAGAAGATCTTTCTCTGCTGCCGCTCACACAGAGGATTCATGGTCTGTTCTCTCAGTGACCGGCAGACAGAAAAATACATTTAAAATACAGTCATTTTCTTATTTAAAGGAAAACTCCCCTAAAACGCTGTGACTGTTAAAAACAGCTACTGGTTTTCTTGTCCATTCGGCAGTTTGTTGTGTTTCTCTTCTTGGTGGATAACCGGCCAATCGTAGACGAGGTGACGTCACCTCCAGATGTTTCCAGCAGCTACAGTGGAGTTTGATATGAGAAAATGTTTCAGGATGTAAAACATCAGTGGTAAACGTCAGGTTTTGGTGTCAGTCCCTCAGAATCAAAGAGCGAGGGCTTCTTTCTAGAGCCGCCATTTTGCACCGAGAGACGTTCAACAATCATACAGGGAGAAATCCATCGTAGAAGAGGAGAGAGACCAGTTTCTCCACCACAGGAGCAGGAGAGAGACCAGAATGCACTGCAGCAGAGAGACAGGATGAGGGTTTGAATAAGGGGGCGTGGCCACAATCATAGACACAATGCTCATAAACCAGTTTGCTCGCCAGCTAACAGGAGAGACAAAGCAAAAGCAAACCTCTCAGGGCAAAATGGTGTCATTTGAGTTCAACGATGCCATGGATGAGATGGAAGTTTTGGAACTGCACCTTTGACTGAAAGCTACAAGTTCCCGACCCTTTTTTGGCGGTTGTTGAAAGGCATTCTGGGAAACACAGGAAATCACTAACTGAAGCGGGCGAGGCAGGTTGAGGGAAAGTGGGTTCAGCAAAACAGTAAAAGACAACACTTCATCAGCGTTAGGGTTGGTGTGTTGAACACTGAACATCACACACACACACAAACACACACACACACACACACACACACACACACACACACACGGGTCCAGAAGAAAAGACAGACTCCTCCTCCTCTCTCTCTCTCTCGCTCTCTCTCTCTCTCTTTGACCCACACAAACATACCTTCTTTTTTCTCTTCATATCCTTCTGTTTACATGCACACACACACACACACACACACACTTCATATCCAGATCACTGTGTCTAATCCTAAACCCTGTGAACTGACTGGGTTTGTAGGGCAAAACACCCAACGTGTGTGTGTGTGTGTGTGTGTGTGTGTGTGTGTGTGTGTGTGTGCGTGTGTGTGCGTGTGTGTGTGTACTGTGTGTGGGTTGACTTTGGATCCATCTATCACTTGATTGTCAGTCAGACTTGCACTTACACACACACACACACACACACACACACAGAATTTCACACATTCCAGCAGCGTCTGCTCACCTGATGCTTTATGGACAAATAAACTCAACCTACAGAGAGCCAGCTGGCTGTTCTTCTTCTATGGTGAAAGGACTTCCCTAAAAAACATTCCTGCCTACTTTGCCGCGGCCTCCAGCAGCAGCGAGCGGTGCCTGTTGTGGATGCGGAGGACTTCGTTACCCAGAGGGTGAGTCCAGCTTCCCCTGCTGCTGTCCAGGAGACTTTCCCACCAGAGAGCGACTGACAGCAGGATGTCATCTGGACAGACCGGGAGAATCTGCTGCCGCATCACTTCCTGTTTACACTGAGAAGACGCTGCAGCTTTACAGGGAAAATCTGGACTAGAGCAGCTTTAGTCTGTATTATAGTATATTATCTTTATATAATATATATATATATATATATATATATATATATATATATACAAAGTCACCACTGTAGTCTCTACTTGTTTACATTGCATTTCAGGCATTGAGCGACTAGTGCAAGACGGCTTTTCTCTTGACATTTTTTGTAAATGCTTATTACTTTTACCACCAATAAACACAGACGATGGTGAAGATTACCTTGCAGCTGCAAATTCAAACATTTAGGTTGCAATAATCATGCTGAATCATGCAATATTATGAGTGCTTGTTAAAAACCAGTCACATCTGGACTAGAGCAGTTTTAAAGTTATTCTAGCAAAGCTAACGACACAATTCTACTTATTCACATGGCGGCCATATTTGATTTACATCATACTCTGGGTATAAGAATGCACTGCTGAGATAAGGCGAGTGGACCTGTCACTCAACATGGATGCTAAAGTGGTAGCATGGAGCACCAGAGCTGATGATCTACCGGGGACACATGGATGATTTTGGCATCTATGTTCTCATCACTACTCGGGGAGGTTCACACACACACACACACACACACACACACACAGGCCTAGATTTGTGTATTTTCGCTCTCTCTTTCTGTTGATCTCTCTGTCTCTCACAAACACACACTTTTCCTATAGCCTACAGACACTTGTACTTTTTTCATACACACACACACTTGTTCTCTCTCTCTTTCTCTCGGGCAAAAGTAATGATCAATAATTGTCAAAGCATCAAGATAAACGATCAACATTTTTACATTTGAGGTTTTCTCTCTCTCTCTCTCTCTCTCTCTCTCTCTCTCTCTCTCTCTCAATTCAATTAATTCTATGCTTTATTAAAATGAAACAACAGAAACCTGCTGTCTTTTATCGCAGCAGTAATGAGCTGTAATATTATTTGGCGCCGGCAGGATTCTATTTCATAGCACGCACAAGAGAGCGAGTGAGCGAGCAAGAGAGAGAGAGACTGATTCATGTTTTTTTGCACTAACGTTACCGACACCACACCACCATAAAACTCTGATCAGCCTACAGCACGCATTTCAAAGACCAGCCAACAGGCCTGAAACACAACAGCAGCTAAATAACAGGCTACACACAGCCCAGAGAAACGTGCGGTAAAAGTCGGCATTAAGCGCAAAAGCAACGGATTCCCTCATCTAGCATCATCATAAGAACAGTTAAAGATAAAGATAGTTAAAGTTAGATAAAGATAGTAACAACAACATGCAACAGCAAGACCGAACCGAGCTGCTGCAATAAACAATCCGAAAAACCAGATGAGAAAATAAAAGTAAATAGTATTCCTACCTATTTGAAGTTCATTCTGCGTTCTCAAGCACATTATTCAATAAAACAAGAATCCAAAGACAGGATCTGCTGTTGTCACAATTTTATTTTCAAGATAGAATGTTAAAAAAAAAAAAAAAAAACGAACAAAATCATAAAAATCAGTGTGTGTATCAGTGTGTGTGTCTGTCCTCACCCGGTCAGATTCGGTCTCCTGTCACCGGGGTTTCCTCTGGGTTTAACCCCGGTTTCCCTCGTAGCCGCTGGCTTGGCGTCCAGCCGGAGGGTCCGGACCCGGGACCCGGCCGGCACACCTTCATCCCCCCGGTGAGGAGGATGAGGAGGGAGAGGATGCTGCACGGAGGTCCCGGAGGAACCGGAGCAGGTGAGAAATAAAACACAGCTCGTCCAGACGCAGAGGAGGCGAAGACTCATCCTGATCAGCATGTTGGGATCCGGACAGACGCACACAACAAAGTTTAACGAGATGACGTCAAACAAATCGGATAATCGGGAAAAACAATATTATCATATCAAAATTTTGAATTGAGCATTTTTCTGCGGCCGGGCAGATGTTTATTTCTGCTCCTGCTCCGACATGTTGCAGGTTTCATCCAAACTACCGTACAGAAACTTTGGCTCTCACTTTATTCTGCTGTCAGCCAATAGGAGGCCAGAGGAGCAGCTCAGCAGCCAATAGACGGCCGGTGAGGAGGAGAGGAGGCTAGGAGGCCAGGGAAGGAGGGATGAACCAGTTTTGGATTAATGCCTGGTAGGCACCTTCCATAGGGTGGCCCCGTTCCAAAACCTTAATATCGCTCCTTCCATTTGTTCAGTGCAATCTTCCTTCCTTCCTTCCTTCCTTCCTTCCTTCCTTCCTTCCTTCCTGTCTTAATTCCTTCCCTCTTATCCTCTCTCCCATATTTCCTAGAAGGCAAAGAAAGGATGGATGAAAAGTTGAAACACATTTGTCAGTAAGGGTTTTATTTGAAAGGTATAACTGGAAGACCTGTTTTTTTTATTATCATGGAGTAGCCTACATGGTTATTAAAATATGTTAGTAAATTGACATTTTGTATAAAAATAAACATTTTCTTCTTGCCTATTCTCTATTTTGATATAATAAAATAAAATGAAACAGATGCTGATTTATATTAAGCACACCAAAGTGTGTGCTTAATATAAATCATTAATTTTTCATGTAAATTTTGCAGCAGGAGTATCAAAATGCAGGGCTGTGCACAGACTTTTAGGAGTGCAGGCGCTCAACCCAACTTATTATTTTAGAACATTTTAAACGTGCATAAAAACTGAATTTAGATTAAATCAAATGAAAACATCTGCCTTCATCCTCCCATCCACCCATTTCTCTCTGACTCTCATCCTCCTCTCTTCTGCTGCTGGTGATCCAGCTAGATAATGTTCTGCTGCCTGAAGTTCTCTTTCTGCCTTTCTAGTCTTTCTTTTCTTGGCATACTGTGACCGAAAATAAATTAATGTCAGATTAAATCATTTTTATTATGAAATAAGCCACATGCAAGTGTCGTTGTGTGTGTTTTAGCACCGCTGCACCATGATCTCACCTCCAAACGCTATGCGCGCTACGCGCCCGCAAGTTCGAGTAGGACAGGACTAAACCATTTCACAGAAATAGGAGGGGGGCTCTCTGGGTGGTTCCTTTTTTATTTTTTTTATGTTTTTCCATAAGCAGCTTGGAACGGACATATGCCAGTGTTTTTTGTGTCAGGGGCTGGCTGAGGGCACAAACTTTAGACCTGGCCAAAAAGGGCACTTTTTGCAACCCCCCCCCCGCCCCCATCCCCCCCCCCCCCCCCCGCACCATGTCAAAATGTTTATTAGATATGTAAACGGTTACTTGGACACAAGCCCTCGGCCGCTCTGTAAGTTGCCGGTTGGGGGAATTGACTCGCTGCGGTTAGAGAAGGTTAGAGAGGAAGTCGATAAAGCTGTTTATTGTCATCACCACATGTATTAACCTTCTTAAAAGTAACTTGTGTTTGTAGCTATGTGGTTTTCAAGAACGAGGAATATTTCAATCATGCTGTACTAAGCAAAACTACTGAAATAAATACAAATACATATAAACAAGGTAAGATGCTCAAAGTAGGCTATTACCAATATTGTATGCAATATAAATAATATATAATTATCCAATCTTCAATCCATTTACATAAGCAAGGCAAACAATATTGGTAAATGCAGGTATAATAGAACCACCAGATGGGGCGATTGGCTTTGAAATATGACGTTACATCAGAAGGAGGTGAAGGGCCGCCCCCTGCGTCATGAGGAGGCTCTCTGATTGGTGGAGAGCGCTGTGCTGTTTACGTGTGTGCTGGTGTGAGGAAGAGAGCTGAAGTGAAGAGGAGCGTCTGTCCTGCACGGGTCCAGATCGGGTCTCAGGATTATTTTCTCTAGATTTTACCCAGTGTGCTGTAATAGGAAGCAGGCTGTTCTGTCACGTGCCCGGCACTGCTCATCCAGTTCCACTGTGAGTAATAAGTAATCAAATTATACAAATTTCAAAAACGTTTCTCATATTATTATCTTCTTCAATACGTTGTTTTGATCATATAAAACACACACACGACACGCGCCTCCCGCCCCGGAAGAGGAGAGATTAGTAGCCCGACAGGTTAGAAGTTATTTTCAGTTACATCCCTGTTTGTAAGGAATATATAACATGTAAATACTTTACATACGTTTTGATTGACTGAATGGGTCTTGGTTGTTTGGTTTATCTGGTTTCTAAATTTGCTTCTAAACTCCTAACAATAATAATACAATTTATTTGTATAGCCATTAGCCAACATGCCCAACGTTAAAATAGAACTAGTAGGCCTACTCTACATGATCCCTGTCACATGAATACATAGCTAAATAGCTAATAATAATGATGATAATACTAATAATAATAATAACACATTTTATTTGTATATCACACTTTAAAATACAGTGTAATCTCAAGGTGCTTAAATGAATGAATACATGGGTGGATGGATGTCATTAAAACTGAAACATTGTTAGATAGTTAGCTTTATACAAGATGTTGCATGTGGCTTATTTCATAATAAAAATGATTTAATCTGACATTAACTTATTTTCTGGTCACAATATGCCAAGAAAAGAAAGACTAAAAGGCAGAAAGAAAGAGAACTTCAGGCAGCAGAACATTATCTCGCTGGATCACCAGCAGCAGAAGAGAGGAGGATGAGAGTCAGAGAGAAACGGGTGGAGGATGAAGGCAGATGTTTGATTGGCAAACATCTTCGTGGTGGATGTTTTTATTCATAATTCCTGAAAACTTGATGCTTGAGCAGACACATCTCATGTTTGGGATTGGCCCGGAAGAGCATGAGACACATTTGGTCATGCTGAATTGAACTGACAATTTTTCAAATGGCAATATGTGAAGCAAATTTTGTATGAGATCTTTCCCATGATGATGAAACATATCTTCACTGATTTCTACAAGAATCCTAAAACGTTATGGAACTGTGACTTATCTCCATTATTCCTGTTAAAAGTTATTAGGATTGCATTTGCTGGAATTCTTCTTCTTCCTTTTTTCCACTAAAATTGTCTGCAGCTCAGAAATTGTAAGTCCTACCAGGGCCGGATTTAACCTGCTTTGACTGGCGGTGCAGTCAAAATTTTCTGGGGGACATCTTTGCTTGCCACTAAAATATAAAATACTATATACTTATAAATTATAAAGAGTTAGGCTCACTGCCATAAGTATATTCTACTTAGATTTGATTTTCTTTCATTTTTCCCCACAGCCATCCACTCCTAATAGGACAGCTTTATTTTATTGTTAATTGTAACATCTTGAATTACATATAGTAACTTTTACCTGCCACCACCACCCCATTTTAGGAGGGCATCTTTATTAATAATTCGTAATTTTTGTCAGCATAGATAAGTCATTACGGTTCCAAAAACACATTGTGATACGGACATTGGTTGAGCGAGGTTCACTCTACATGGAGAGAGAGAGCTGGCTCCTTAGCATTGATAAATTTAATAAAATTATCAAAAAAGTTGATAAATTCTAAACCTTTTATGCAAAATACAGTTCTGCTAGCTCAGTCTAGTTGTTACTGCAATATTCACAGGGGAAAAAAAAGTTTTTTTTCACACATAGATTAGCTATCACAGTTGCAAAGCCATTTAGCTAGCCTATCACTAGTTAGGAGGTTATGTTTTCGGTGCTGTTTGTCTGTTTGTCTGTCAGCAGGATTACGGAAAAACTACTGGGCCGATTTTCATGAAACTTGGTGGAAGGGTGTAACATGGGCCAAGGAAGAACCCAAATTTAAATTTTGAAGCGGATCCGGATCCGACTCACGAACAAGCAATAATAGCACGAACCTTGGCGGAGGTCTGCGCTCTCCGAGTGCCCTTCTAGTTGTTAAATTGAATCTTAAATTGCTAAAATGAAAGATCTTATAACATACCTCTGTATTATAATGGAATGGAAATGTTTAATATAATTATTATAATTTGATGTAAGATTTCCATCACATTGAGCACTTACATAAAACTGCAAACATAAAAAAACAGAAAAGGCTGTAGTGAAGCCATGGGTGGTGCAGTGTCCTGTCTGGATCTCAGACCCTGACTCCCACAGTCACTTGTTGTCCCTGCTAAGATACTGATAGAATGGATGTGGTGGAAGTTTTCTGTAATAAAAGAGACTTGGAAAGTAGAGTTGTCCTTCTGTTGTTTTTATTGTTTGCAAACGAGGCACAAGATGTTCACCCATCAAGTGTGTGGAGCAAAAGAGCGTAAAACAGTAGTTTGCCTGCAGTATTAAAAGGTGAAATCCAGTCTACAAAGGGGACTGGATCACATTCATCAGAAGTGCTAAGATAACAGTTTTGGTGTCTCACAAAAGCAAGTTCAGCAAGATCCTCTAGGCCCAATTACTGAAGACAAGAGACTCCATTCAACTGAGGATGGCCAGGTTCCCGGGGATAAAAGATTTCCTGTTCAAACGAGGAACAATTCAACTAGCCACTGTCTTATCTGTCTCAGGTCAGGTCAAAGGATGAGAGAAGTGCTGAACAGCAGTTTGTACATTTCCACACAGAGATGAACTCTCATAATAATACAAAGAGAGTACAGTACAGATATTAAAGACAGAATAGTATAATAGTGTAATTTCCTCCACAATGGACATTATAAAATACAATTCACCTGTTTCATATTTTACTAGCATTTCCTTGTTTGAAGGTGATCATATCTGAGCAGCTATCAATATTTTCTGCCACTTCCCTCCAAACTGTTCTGTTAGAATAGAGCAGCATGTGTTCAGAAGTCACTGATGGCTGTCTATAGGAGACTTCGTAAATGACTATATTCACATTAACTCAAAGATAATATATGATGCACCACTGCAACATATCGAGCTAACATTACAGTCAATCAAACAACAATATATAGCTATATATTCCTTCACTCTCCGATAGCAAACTTTACACTACTGTGAAATATTGGGGGTCTGACTGACTTGATTATGTAAAGGGTTAAAATGTAATTATAGCTCATAGTATATAAAGGGTTAAAAAGACAAAGATAAAACAGTTCATGGAGTATAAAGTTAAAAATTTGATATGCATTATTAAAATGTGAATTTAAAAAAGATTAAGATTTATAAGAAGATAAATAGACTTTGAAAATTTAGGGATATGTTAAATAGATTATTTAAAAATAATAGATAAAAAAAATAGACACCCCTTAATTTTTTTGGTTTTAGGCTAAGGAAATATAATTTCATTGTACATTCTGTCATCTATCTCGAGCGTGATTCATTAGGTCACTAGGGGGCGCGGCGCTTGGGAGGTAAACAAAACCATTGAGACGCACCACAGAATAAATCCTGCGGTCGAGCTTAACACAAGCTCCTGATGTGTGTCTCGTTTCCTAACTACAGGTGGGTTCATATTCCTCCAAAATGTAAAAGCACGTCCTAGTTTGAAAGCTAAGCATGTTGTTTAGGTCATGAGTGTATCAGTTTCGGTCAGAGTAATAGTAGTAGAATTTGTTTTGTGCATACCGTATTTCCTCTAATAGTGGCCTGTAGTCAATTAAAAGCCAGGTCTCCGATAATGGCCGGGGCCGTGGTCGACACGAACAAATAAAGGCCGGCCTCAAATACAGGCCGGGGAAAAAAACAAAGGAAACAAGACTAGGTCAAAACCAGTATATGGCTGGACCGTGTCTGTCTCCTCTCTCCGCCGCTGTCCTCTCCACCGCGCCCACGGCCCGCATTGATCCTCCCGATTCAAGCCCCGGACCCCCGCCGAAATCTCGGCCGGATCACCGGGAACACATCGGCGCCCAGGTTCAGTTAGCTTCAGTTAGCTTCAGCTTACACGCAAACAACGGTGGATACCGGTAAACTCCTGCTGCCTGTTTGTAACTGTAGTTTGTAACTGTAGTTTGTAGTAACGTACAAGTGCCACAAGATGGCTCGGCCGGTGGAAGTCTCTGGAGCGTGCCGTCGTTGATTACCGTAATTATCGTAATGCATTGTAGTAACAAAAAAACGGCTACCTAACGAACCCCAACAGAAGCAGATCAGAAAACAAGGAGGCTTCGTACTAAAATGTGAGCAAATATACTTATCAAACAGAGGGAATTAGAAATAAAGGCATGTCTCTAATATAAGCCTGCTTCCAATAAAGGCCTGGTACCCTCTGCAGTTGAGGTAAATAAAGGCCCGGGCCAATATTAGAGGAAATACGGTATGTGTAATCGAGAACATTAAGCTACATGCTAATGTGCTAAGCTGGCGAACCTATTGCGTTTATGATAGAGTGAGTTTACAGTCAACACAATTCGGTTGCTCAAAAGCCATTCACATGAGTTGTGATTTCTGATGTGTGGTGAGGGAATTGTTGAGGGTTTGTGGAGTCATTCTAGGGCTTTGTGGATGGTGTTAGGGTTACGGTGTCGAGCGTGGAGGCACGATGGCGAAAACATGGCGCCTTTCCCGCGTCTGGCGGGTGAGCGTGATGGGAGCGTTTTGTGACGTCATCACTCTGTTGCTGAGGAGGAGCATCCCGTGGTGTTTTCGTGTGTTTTCTATTGACGGAAGCATTAAGCTAAGTTGAACTTGTTGAGTGTAAAGGAAATTGAAAGAACTAACAGGATTATTGCACTTTCTGTGTTCTTGTTTTAGTGTATTGTTATAGTGAATGTAGAGTTGAACTAAACCAAAGAAAGTGGTTGAGGAATATTGATAGTGTTACAGCTAAAATGAAAGGACTAAATACATACTTTCAAGGACCGAATTGAACAGGAGAGTTTATACTGTTTAAGCACGTGTATTATTTTGATATTTTGTGTTAAAGGGATATTTCAAACAATGAAACAGAAGAACTATAGACATTTGTTTTTGATACAATGTTTATACTGATATTGAATGTATTCTCCTGAGTATATGAGTACGGGTTATTGTATAGTAATGTAAGGAGTGACAAGTTTTACCTTATTTGGTTTTGTACTGTGTCATAGAGCATTTGAGTTACACATCTCTGGAGTCAAAGTCATTAGTCAAGGCCAATGTCATAAGTTTAAAGTCATAGTCAAGAGTTTGAAATGATATAAAAGAAACGTTCTTGTGTGCATAATAATTATACAGAATAAATCCTGCGGTCAAGCTTAAAACAAGCTCCTGATGTGTGTCTCATGTTTCTACAGGGATTTATCCTGATACACACCCTCCTGGCCACCATTAGGTCACAGGGGCAACATTTTGGGGGCTCGTCCGGGATTAGCTTCCAATGCTGGTGGGAGCTAATCGCTGCAATTGAACCCGATTACCAGTTCCTGGACCAACGAGTGAGACGACAGACTTCAGAGACCCAGAGATGTCTGCTCTAAAAGACCTGCGCAGAGGGATCCAGCGACAGCTCATCCAACCGACCAGCTCAGCCAATACAGATGCTCTTCACAAGCTCGCAGCTGTGTTTACTCACCCACAAAAATGACATAACAAGACAAAACTAGTTTGCAAAAAATGAGAGCATGGCAGTGAGCAGCTCTCCAGGGTCCTACCAATAGCAGAGTCAGATGAACACTGGCAGCCTTTTATACTCTGCCTCAGGTAATTAACCTGGATGCTACCAACTATAGGGGTCACTTGAACAATAGCATTCAACAATACAATATACTGCCCCCTTTAACCTACCATTCTACATATCTATCAGATACATACAGTTAATAGATGTTGCTCTCAAACAATAAATACTGCAACATATAAACAATATACATTTTAGTTCAAACACCCACACACAACACACCCCTCTGCTATCCCATCACATGGTCCCTCCCGGAACTATATATAGGTGCTCAGAGCCTCTGGGGAACTCTTTTGCCCGAACACCCTGGAACACAGACAAGACAGCACAGGTAAGTGATTGCATGAACCAACAATTAAAACCCTTACATTGCACCACTGTAGTATTGCACTTTAGAAATATATATTGCACTTTGAAACATTGCACTTGCCCATACCAAATCATGACATTCAACCAACCAATGAAAACCCATTCCATGTCAGGTTAAGTACTGAACATTTGTTTGTTTCCTTCAGGTGGAGCTTCAATCCTTGACCATGCTGAGTAACTGCTCCAGCAGGACAAGATAAAATAACTCACATAAACAAACTTAAAATGTTTAGTAAAATATATATTCAATAAAATACTTTAAGTCATGACTCGGTTTGCAATTATTAATGCTGTGCAAGTGTTACTGTGCAAACTATGCTGTGCAAACCATTTAATAAATCAAGTGTACAATACAAATGTGCAAATAGTGCAAAGGATTAGTAATGAAGTGCGCCTTCGTTACAAACCTTCTGTCTGATGAAGAGGAGCATGTGTTAGTAGCAGAGACTGAGTCAGTTGTAGCAGCATCTGTAATGAGTGAGAAGGTAAACTTGACATCGTCCAAAGCTAACCAGGTAGGTGATGTGATAAAGTTGAGAGATGTTGCTGCCTTACTGCCACGTAGAGAATTTAAGTTACATTGTGGGCAGATTTCCGATGCCGATTCCGATGTAAGCTATAACACCGTGTGTAAACAGATTGACGAGGGGTTAGCTGAGAATTTTACTGATGCAGCGGTGATTCGCACAGTCATAAAAACCTGGTACCTTTTTAAAGACATGCTGAGTACCAAAGACGGCTTTACTGTAGCTGAGCTTAAACGGTTTCTCAGAGCACACTTAAGAGATAAGAGTAGGGCAGAATTGTTTCAGGAGCTTAACCATACAAAACAACAGGATAAAGAAAGCCCACAACAGTTCATGTACAGTTTAATGGGGTTAAAGCAGCGTGTCCTGTTCGCTTCACAGCAGAGAGTCTGAGTTTCAGTATGGCAGTAAATTGGTCCAAGGAGTGTTTCTCCACTCATTGTATCAGGGCCTGAATGAAAAGTACACTTACGTAAGGCGAGACCTTAAGTCTCTAGAGTGTAGCAAAGACAGAAATGAACAAATCATACTTATGACATAAATACTGTTTTAGAAATTGATGATAATTGTTTTGAGATTGTCATTTCAGTCTGACTTTAATACTTTTTTATTTTATTTATTTTCAGTTTATCAGTTTTCCCATTAGTTCAGGTCCATTTATTGTCACAGTAATATCTACAATATGAGGTGTGGAAGAGGTGGAGAAAGCCTTCAGGGATTGTGAAGAAGAAAGAGACACAAGAGTCACATTTATATTCATCAGGGTCCAAATCAGAAACTGAAGAAAACAACAGGAAACTATTAAATATTAATCTCTATAAAGAAATGAATAACAGAAAGTACAGAGCAAAACAAACATATTAACAGTGGTGCATCACCTTGGTAGACCATATATACTGACCTCCATGTCAGTTGGTGAAGGCTTGACAACAGACAGCAGGAGTCCTGCTCTGTTTACAGCCTCCATTCATTCCTCTGGGAGGAGAGAAGCTCGTCTACAAATCTTGGTGATAAAGATCCTGAGGAAATTATTTTTGCTGCGTCTGCAAGTAACAAGTCATTTTAGCAATTTAGTCATTTCGCTTGGCTGCCAAATTGAAATATTGTTCCTATATAACATATATTGTCACTGTTGGGGAAAAACCTCATAACTCAGTTTGGTGATTTTCCTGTTTTAATTTTAATTGAAGTGTCACATGCTCCTCTATGGGTTGAGAAAATTCTACAACCATTGAGTTTATGAAACCTTTTCTAAACCAATTAGATAAACTCAAAACTGCATGGTGGTCAAGCTAAAAACAAAGCTGCTTTTCTTAACTCCTGAAAAGTTGATGTTTTGGAGATAAGAGGTTTCCACAGGTCAGCAGCAACATGTTGGCAGCTCATAGCTGGAGGGCTTTCCACTGGTTGGTAGAGACACTGAAAACAGAAGAAGAGGCTTTTACCTTCAGAGAAACTTTGATTTTTAGACCAGCCTGCAGATCTGAGGCTGGAAAGCTTGTTTCTCTTTTTAAATCTCTGTACAATAGATCATTATGTGCTTCAAATGTATTGATTTAGATGTGTAAGCTTAGTGTTGTGATGTTGTGTGAAGCTTCAGTCAGCAGACTTGGGAAGGAAAAGCAAACTTGTGAAAAGATTTGAAAGAGTCTATCGTTCATCTTCATGAGTGTTTGTACTGACTGGCTGTGACGGTCCGAACCTCCACCGACTTTACCACACAGGAGAGGAGAGAGGAGACGGTCTGGTGGTTTTGGTCCGACCCAGGTCTGGATAAGACTGTCAGCTAAATGCTAAACACATCTACAACACTCATTTGTGTATTGCTTTATTTTGTTATTATTCATTTTGTTACTTATCACTTCTATCCTGTAAACACCTTGTGTAACTTCAACTTTCTCATTTTTTTAGTTGAAGATTTTTCTTGAATTAAAAGTTTGCATGGTCCGATCTTGATGAGCTCAGGGCCCAAGAAACCCATTTAAGAGCTCAGACCTAAAACTTTTCTACTTTTTCTACTAAAATTGGCTTTTTAAAGAGAACAGTGTTATACAGCTGAATTTTTATATTTTCTCTGTTTTGATTTTTGTTCTTTGTAACTCAAAAAAAACTGAATAAAGACAAAAAGTGGTTGAGGAAAAGGAAGTGTCCGTCCTGCTGAGTGTGTTCCAGCCTTTCTGCAGTGGAGGAAGTCAGTCTGTGTGTCTTTACAGCTCTGCCTTCTGATTCTCGTTGGTTTCAATGCAGCACAGCCATGTTTTTACAGTTTGGTGAGCCAGACTCTGAAAGTTAAAGATATGAACTTTATCAAAAGAGCGCTGCACTTCAAACAGGTCTCTCCTCAGAGTCCCTGCAGGTTTCAGACTCAGCGCCAGAGGGAGCAGCGAGCCTGTCCAGCCCTGCCGATTCTATCTGTTTCTAATAGTTTCTTCAACAGATGTTTTATTTTGAAGGCTGTGACCGGAAGTCCTAGTTGTTTTTCTGCCTAACTTGATGCTGGTACTGAGCTAATGAAACGAGCTGTCTAGTGTGTGTCTGCTTATGAAGTAAATTAACTTGATACACAATCTGCCAGGCTTTTGACAGTTTGCTAGCTGAGTTAGCTTAGTACGCTAACACATACAGTTAATGTGCAGGTGCGGCTAGTTAGCTAACTGGCTACTGCCGGCAGTTAGTTGCGTTAGCTAGTTAGCTTCAAAGCTAAGCATTCATCCAGCAGAATGGATCTGTTTGACGACCTGCCAGAGCCCACCCAGCCCTCCGGTGCGTCCCGGTTCACCGAAGAACTAACGGGTAATGAGAATGGGAAGAGCTGCGTCAGGGTTTCTTCTCATTAAATTTTTGGACACACTTCCCATTCACTTCCAGTGGGCTGGTATGGATGGGTCCCGGCTCTCCCCCTCCTGCTTTTATTCTGTTTTTGTGTCGCCCTGAATCACATGTATGACTTTCTCTGTAATTTTAAGTAGCAGTGATGTTGGGAGGGACTTGGATGCTTGGAGGTCTGGTTCCACACCTGGTCCCACTTCTACATATTTAGTTTTAGATTAGATGAAACTTTTGATCCTCATTCTAACAGGATGAATCAAAGAAGAACAGGGCAGACAATTCCAACAATTGGACATATAAAGGAGAATTGTGCACAAAAGTCTGGATTCCAGCTTTAACAGGATAGGAGCAATAGCAGCAGAACATCATCAGGATGATTCATAGGATGCTAATTAAACTTTAAAACAAACTCAACGTCAGGACCACACTTTGGTATTTGAAATGGAAATTTGGCTAAATTATACTGTTAAATCTTTTTAAAAGGTCATATGTCCCTTGTGCAATAAAAAAATAAATAACAAAGTCAGTACATACCCCTCCCTCCCCAATTTGCCTATCATTAATTTAGAAATGTAGTTTCAATGGGCCAATGACTTGGGATTTAGTAGACTGTCCCACCTGCACCATATGCTGTAACTCTTTACAGTTTGTATTGTCTGTTGTTTACAGTGTTCATATTGATTGTCTTGTCTTGTCACTCATGTGGTGAAGCCAAAGACAAATTTCCATATTCGTAAAATATTCCATTTTCTCAAGCAGTGATGTTAGTTTTCTTGCTGAATGAACGGACAGGAAACACTGCCTGTCACTCTGTTTGGTTTAATGTGTTTAGGTGCGGTTTCAGCAGCAGTTACAGTTCAACCACAGGTGACAAAAGAAGAAGAGGAGGAGGAAGAAGAGGAGAGGAGTTTGAAAAGAAAACGAGTGGATTCAGAGCCTTGGACCGCTGGAGGAGAGGAGGAGGAGGAGGAGCGGGGGGAGATCAAGAAAGTTTGTAAAGAAGGTTTTCAACTGTTCCACCGCAATGTTTGTTTGCTTCTTTTCCTCATCAAAGCAATCAGACCGTACAATAAGTGTGTGTGAGGAGAGAGAGAAGAGCGAGAGAGATGAGTGTTTGTGTAAAGAAAGATGGCTGGACTTACAGTGTGTGTGTGTGTGTGTCCAGGCCTCCCCGTGCTGAAGGGCTTCGTGGCGGCGCGGCGTGGCGAGCGGGAGGAGATGCAGGACGCTCACGTCCTGCTGCCTGACCTGAGCAGCCGTCTGTCGGCTCTGCCCAGCCAAGTGTGAGACCGCACTCCTGTAGAACAATATGTAGAGGAGAACATAGAGAGTTGAGGGATTTATAAAGGAGTAACAAAAAATATATGTAACTCTGGAAATTTTACCTGATGCTGGACATCTGTTGGAAAGAAGGAAGGAACTTTAATGAGGAAGGAAGGAAGTGTGTAAGGAAGGATTCAAGTGAAATGATGCTTCACCGTTGTGCTCTCATGTGCGGTAAATTGGTATTCATGTGCAGTAAATTTGTGTATGTGTACAGTACATTGATATTCATATGCAGTAAATTTCATGTGCAGGAAATTGGTATTCATGTGCAGTAAATTGTGCACATGTGCAGCAAATTGGTATTCATGTGCAGTAAATTGGTGCACGTGCAGTAAATTGGTATTCATGTGCAGTAAATTGTGCACATGTGCGGTAAATTGGTATTCATGTGCAGTAAATTGGTGCACATGTGCAGTAAATTGGTGCAGTGCAGGAGCATATCAATGTGCAGATGCTCGTTGTTAGATATTGCTGTTCTGACATGAGCGTTGTGTCTCCAGGTCTCGGGTCTCGTACTTCGCGGTGTTCGACGGTCATGGCGGCGCTCGCGCCTCTCGCTTCGCCGCCGAGCATCTCCACCACACTCTGGCCAGCAGGTTCCCCAGCGGTGAGTACAGGCTGGACAGGAACAGGCTGGACAGGAACAGGCTGGACAGGAACAGGCTGTCTGCCGGTCCTGGAAAAGTCTTGAAATAAATTGTTAATAATAAGTTATTTATTTTTCCATTCAGAGTCACAATCCATTTAACTAACAATACACAGGATTCTTGAGTAAAACCTCTCTGGCTTGGTCTCTCCTGATCCTACAGCCTCTAAATGATCTAAATTTAAGGCCTTAAAAAGTATTAAAATGTCTTAAATCCGGTTATTTGAAAGCTTATTTTTTCATCATGTAATGTCAGATCTCTTTTATGAATCCATTACAGTGTTACTAGTACAATCTGCATCTGTCTACTTTACTAAAAAAGAAAGTGTCTATCCGTTGAAAGTCTCTGAGTTCTCCACACTGCACTAGTGGCTCTGATTGGTTTCCACTCGCTCGCCACTGAATTGTGAATTGTCGTCTTGTTTTTTTTTTTTGTGAGAAATCTCTCCTCACAGCTGCTTGTGTTTGTTTTTTCTCATTCTCAAAAGTCTATTTTTAGCAGCAAATGTGAGTAAAACTCGCACCGTCGAGTCGCGGTAGAGCAAGGCACTAACACTGCCGGGGTTAGAGGTCCAATTCCCCCTGGAGCCGCACGGGTCGGGATGGGACGACAGCCAGTATTACTATGCATCGTGGTAAAAACAATAACAGTTATGACACCACCACTAATTGTTATTACCACGGTAACTGCAGCTCTCATCTGTCAACACTGATGTTTTATTTTCCCTAAAAGGAGAAGCACTCTAATAAATTGTTATATTGATGTTGCTGACTGAGTTAAAGTGGACGCAGGCCAGCTGAACTTTATCCAAGATGCATTTGACTTTATTTTAGGTTCTGTTATTTGGATTTTTATTTGTGTCGTTTAAAACTCTCCTTACAGTTTCTGTAAGCTAAACCAGCATTTTATAATTTTGTTTTTTAAGAAAAAAGTCAAATGTCTTCTGACGGAGATGATACGTTTGTTTTTAAGTAATTGAAACATATTACAGTACTGTTTTCATCTTATTAATAATTATCAAGATAATATCATATATCGAGATAATTTTGGTCAAGATAATCGTACTAAGATGTGACCCAAGATGTGACACCAGCAGAGAGGGATTGTGGGAGCTGGAGGGCGGATGTGGACCGAGCCGCTGTGTCTCCTAAACTGAAGAAAGAATCTGATAGAAGCTGCACAGTCAGCCATGTTGCCAACTGTTGTCGTCTCTTTCAGGAGAAACGGAGAATCTGGACAAACTGATCAAGAAATGTCTGCTGGACACTTTCCGGCAGACGGACGACGACTTCCTGAAGAAAGCCTCCAGCCAGTAAGACGCTTCACCTGAACACCTGAACACCTGAACACCTGAGCCTGAAGTGAACACCTGCACATGTTGAGCTTAGCTGCAGGAAAGTGACTGTTGGGGAAAAATGTATTTCACAAAGACTGCATCATGATTCACAACTGATAAACTAAGCACAATTTGCATACCATGTATATAAGCTTCAAATTCACATAGTTGTTTTCCTCATGGTCCCATATTATAATTTTTCATTGATTTCATGCTGGATATATTTAATTTGTGATAGATATTCATTTTTTTCCTTGATTTTCTTCTCCTTTTTATTCTGTTATTTCTGTTATTATTACACCCTCATAATACTGTTATTAATCCTTTCTTTCATACATTTCTACTTAATATATTGTATTTGACATGCCGGAATTGTTGGTTGCGTGATGAGATGAGATGAGATTAGATGAGATGAGATGAGATAAGATAAGATCAAATAAGATAAGATGAGATAAGATAAGATGAGATGAGATAAGATAAGATAAAATAAGATAAGATGAGATAAGATAAGATAAAATAAGATAAGATAAAATAAGATAAGATGAGCTGAGATGAGATAGGATAAGATAAAATAAGATGCACCTTATTGATCCCCTTGGGGAAATTCGGGTGCCACAGCACCAGTTGACGGACGATACCAGAGAAGTAAAGTATGTCAAGTACAGGTAATAAAGAAATAAAGGAAATAGCTGCTAACATAGAATAAAGGTAGTGAACATAATATACAACAATAGAGACAATAGAGATAGTGCAAATAATGCTAATGAATGCAATTCGGATAGTTCCATGGATGTGTTCCTGAGGTACACAGTGTCCCCAAAGGTCAAGAGTTCAAGTTATTAGTGCCAGTTAGGGATCCTGGGTCCAAGTGATTGATTGTGCAGGTTGGGTGGAGGGTGGGGGTCTGGGAGATGGTCCAGGGACCAAGCTGTATCTGAGGGGCAAGTTATTGTGTGTGTGTGTGTGTGTGTGTGTGTGTGTGTGTGTGTTATGTTTAATACCCACTATTTGCTATATTCTTATTTATACTGTATTTTTCTTTGCTGAAGTTTCATCTCACCTCATCTTACCGTAAAATAATTTAGGTAAATCCAGGAAAATGTTGACTTTTGCAGAATGACAGCCTTAAAGGTCAATTCCCAGCAGCCTGGGCTCACTGGCCGTCTGTGTGTGTGACAGGAAGCCGGCGTGGAAAGACGGCTCCACGGCGACCTGCCTGCTGGCGCTGGACGACATGGTGTACGTGGCAAACCTGGGAGACAGCAGGGTGAGCCGGGCTTCACGTCATACAACCAGGCTGAGGCGGCCGCACTGATCCGTGTGTGTGATAGATGTGTGTGTGTTGGTTTGTTGTGAGCGTCAACATGGCGGCGAGGCAGAACCACAGAAGAAGAAACAGACTCTACAGTAGAAACTCAAATCAGAACCTGATCTGGAAACCTCCGGTCATCCCAACGCTCCACCAGGCTTCCTCTGTTCCTCTTTGTTTGGGTCGGACCGTCGTCTCTGTGCTCGCCGCTCGCTGCTACAGAACAGACGTAGGAACGCTCTGATTGGCTGAACGTGTCTCTCTGTGCAGGCTGTGTTGTGTCGGATGGAGGGAGGAGGAGGAGGAGAAGAGAGGCAGTCGGTGACTCTGTCTCTCAGTAAGGAACACAACCCCACCATCTATGAGGAGCGCATGAGGATCCAGCGAGCAGGAGGCATCGTCAGGTAGGACAAGCCTCAGTTAGCATCACCAACATTACAGGCCGCCAGTAGTAAGGAGGTCGAGGGTCAGTTGGTGTGTGTGTGTGTGTGTGTGTGTGTGCGTGTGTGTGTGTGTGTGTGTGTGTGTGAGTGTGTGAGTGTGAGCGGTTCGTGGTCAAATTCACCGTTATGCACTTTCAGTATTTCAGCAGCCAACTAGATGTTTGGAACAGGACTCCAAATGATGATCCTGACTTAGCAGACACAGACTAACTTTTAGCAGCACTGGTGATTGGTGATTTTCTGTGTGTGTGTGTGTGTGCGAGCGTGCATGCGTGTGTGTGTGTGTGTGTGTGTGTGTGTGTGTGTGTGTGTGTGTGTGTGCAGGGAGGGCAGGGTGCTGGGTGTGCTGGAGGTTTCTCGCTCCATCGGAGACGGTCAGTACAAACGCTGTGGAGTGATTTCAACCCCCGACCTGAGGAGATGTCAGCTGACCGCTAACGACAGGTACACAGTACTGATACTGATACTGATACTGATACTGATACTACTGATACTGATACTACTGATACTACTGATACTGATACTACTGATACTACTGATACTACTGATACTGATACTGATACTGATACTACTGATACTACTGATACTGATACTACTGATACTACTGATACTACTGATACTGATACTGATACTGATACTGATACTACTGATACTACTGATACTGATACTGATACTGATACTACTGATACTACTGATACTGATACTGATACTACTGATACTACTGATACTGATACTGATACTGATACTGATACTACTGATACTGATACTACTGATACTACTGATACTGATACTGATACTACTGATACTACTGATACTGATACTGATACTACTGATACTACTGACACTGATACTGATACTGATACTGATACTACTGATACTACTGATACTGATACTGATACTACTGATACTACTGATACTGATACTACTGATACTGATACTACTGATACTGATACTACTGATACTACTGATACTGATACTACTGATACTGATACTACTGATACTGATACTGATACTACTAATACTACTGATACTGATACTACTGATACTGATACTACTGATACTGATACTACTGATACTACTGATACTGATACTACTGATACTGATACTACTGATACTACTACTACTGATACTGATACTACTGATACTACTGATACTGATACTACTGATACTGATACTACTGATACTGATACTGATACTACTGATACTGATACTACTGATACTACTGATACTGATACTGATACTACTGATACTACTGATACTGATACTACTGATACTGATACTGATACTACTGATACTGATACTACTACTGCTGCTGATACTAATATTACTCATACTGCTAGTGACAGGTAGTGGCACTAGTAATAATAATTCTCTCTCTCTCTCTCTAGGTTTATCATTCTGGCATGTGATGGTTTGTTCAAAGTGTTTTCTGCTGATGAAGCTGTTAAATTCGTCCTCAGCGTCCTACAGGTAAGGAGTGTGTGTAAATGTGTGTGGATTTCCAGTCCTCTCTCTCTCTCTCACACACACTCTCATAAGCTCTCTCTCACACACACACACTCTCACACGCTGTCTCACACTCTCTCTCTCCAGGATGGGAGTGTTGAGAGGAGGGGGGGGCTTGCGGAGGAGGAAGTGCGGTACGAAGCCGCCTGCCAGCGATTGGCCAGCGAGGCGGTGAGACGGGGCTGTGCCGACAACGTCACTGTGATCCTGGTTTCTATTGGCTACTGAACACACACATCATCAACCCTCACACACACACACACACACACACACACACACTATGGACCCTGACACACACAACTACAGAGTTTTGCTGAGTGTCTATGTGATTTACAAATAAATGCCATTTTCTTGAACTTTTCTGTTGTCAGCGGATGAATGATCAACCTGTTTACAACTTTATCAGTTTGATTTTCTAACAAAATAAAACATTTATGAACGCAATTTTGTTTAGCAGCCGACTTGAAAGTCCTGGATATCAAACTTTCCCACTGCACTTGAACGCAGCATAATAGTTCTGGATAAAAGATAAAAATCGTCTCATTTGTCTAAGTTAGTTAGGTAAAACTGTTTTTTTTTTTTTGCTTCATAGGTTCATCCTAGAATATGATTTTTAAAAAGTGAAATGAAAATGACGTTGATGCCATTAAGTCCTTAGGGAATAAGGACCAACGTGTGAGTAAGAATTTGCTCTTAAAGGGATAGTTTGGTATTTTGAACCCTGGGCCCAAATAATACTATTACTGGGGGGGGGGCGGGGGGCAGCTCTCTACTAATAGGGATCATGATGAAAAACATGTTATTTGGGCCCAGGGTTCAAAATACCAAACTATTCCTTAAAGTGACCTGCCTGGTAAAATACATGTTAAATTAAAATATATATAGTTTGAGCTTTGATGCATCACAGAAAACTGGTCACATGTTCTAAATGTTTCAGAGTTGTTTTTTTACTGTTTTTTTGGCATGAAAATGGTCAAATTCAGCACAACTGAATACTGGCACAAAATATTGACTTTTGGCAGCTTCAGTATCAAATATTTTTCAGCATTGGCCTGAAAACACTTATCAGTTGAACCCTACTGCAGGTTTTTGTGATGTGTTTTAGATTGGTTATTCGATTTAAAAAATAATAATTAAAAATCAATGCTAATAATGAAACAATGAATTTGATCAGTTTAAGTACAAAATTTTAACTCAATGAATTTAAAAATAACGTAACATAATATTTATAAAAGTGTTATTTATTTTTGTTTTCTATATTATCATTTCCTGAGCAGCCGTCACGCGCCTCCTGCCCGCCAGGTGTCGCTGTTTGTCACGCGGCTCAACCCGCGGAGCGTCGACCCGGATACTGACCGGGAGTTTGTCGGTTAGCAACAGCAGCGGAGCAGCGGAGCTCTGCACAGCTGTTGGACTGAAACACCCACAACACGCTTTTATTTATGTTTTTATCCAAACCACGACAACATGCGTGACAGGCCGATGCGCGTTCACGATGCTTGATTGGTCCCCGGCGGTGAAAGTATCGATCGAGCGCGTGGAAGAAGCTTATTGATTGCTTTCCCGTTATATGGAGTGATGATATGAGCCGGGAGAGAAGTGATAGGAAGCACCGGCTGCTGCAGCCTCGTTACCGGAGTTATAGGTCAATATCTGTCAGTGTGGAGAGTTACTAAACTTTAATGAAGTTACATTAACATTAGGTCTGTTTCACTGTTTATAACTTAATAACTGTCACTGTGCGGTCTGATGACATGGAGGCTTTCCTGGACTTTGAAGAATGCATCAAAGACTCTCCTGTTTTCAGGTTGGTCTCACACACACACACACACACACACACACACACACACTCTCTCTGCTGGGGTTCAGTGGCTCCTGGAGCAGCTGCTGAGGTTTGGGAGAATATTCCTTCATATCTGAAATAAGCCGAAGCTCAGACTCTTTTGTCTAATTAAAGAATAATTAATGTACTGAAAATGATAAGAAAGAGATCTGGGTTCCTACACATGTCTGGAAATGTACTGAAAACATATTTAATCATTTCTAGATGAGACGAGTTTGGAAATTACATACATTTTTTTGAAAAGTATGGAAAATATTGTACTGTCCTGATATACATATAACTACACATTTTCTGTGGTTATGGACCCAAGTCATCTCATATTGTGATATTTATCGCTGTGAAGGTTAATCTTCATGTACAGAGTGATGTGGCAGATTTATTTGGGGCAAGACGACTATCTGGACGCCAAAATCTTCAAATCAAGAAATTATGTTCTGGGAAAAATCTGGAATTTTGCAATCCAGACTGTGTAGGAGCCTGAAAGATGCTTCTGTGCCCAGATCAGATCTGAGATTTCACCGCTCCAAATTGAAGCTGTACGTTTTGGTTTTTGGCTGTTGAGAGGATTTGTGAAGTGTGATTTGAATGTGATGGAGGACGAGAACTGAGGAGAGAAATGTTTTATTAGAATGACCGATGGTGAGACACTAAAAGCTTATTTGATTATAAAAGATTTGTTTTTGTGTTTCTGCTGGTCCCAGATCTGTCCTCATGTCCTGGAAACAGTGTTTAGCTGTGATGACTCTTGTTCCTTTTACTGTAATGGTGTCTTGTAATTCCATATGGGATTGGCTACAATAATAATTCATTCATTCGTTCATTCGTTCATTCCTTCCTTCCTATCCAGTATTGGATGGTGACCTGAGAGCAGGTCACCAGCCCTCCTCTCTGCTCTCAGGTGGTTCAGCCTCAGCCTGAGCTGTGGGAGCTGGTCTGGGGTCAGTGACAGAACACAGTCTCTGTTGTGATGTAGATCCTCATGTAGATCCTGATGTTGTTCTGTTTCTGCAGACTGACTCTGGAACAGTTTGAGACAGACGTCACTCTGCTGGAGACACAGGTGGAAAAGGTACAAATACTACAAGTACTACTACTACTGCTACTGTTACTGTTACTACTACTTCTAGTACTGCTACTACTTATACTAACACCAGAGACGGTTTAGAAACGAGACGGCGCAACTGCGAGTCATTTCCTGTATCTGTGTCACGTGGGTTTCGCCACTGCCCCGCCCCTTTAGGAGACTAGCGGCAGGTCCTGAGTCTGTTCACTCCAATGGGAGAAGTGAACGTGAGCACAGATTATGACCGATTCTTTCGCCCCATAGTCACCGAAGTAAATATTGGACCCATTTTTCACAAGCCACATATCTTCCGAACATTCTGACACTAAAATGGCATTTTTCAGACAGACAAATCAGGAGAAAATTAACTTTGTTGGAGACCGGTCTCTGTCTCAGCAACACACTCTCGCGAGATCTGGCAACATCATCATACATCCCGTTGGTCTGGTTTCACTGCAGTGCTGCCAACGGCGCTTTCCAACTGGATAAACAGAAATTTAAAGGGACTTATACGTGAAACCATGAATTAGAAGTTAAGACTGAAATAAAACTTGTGTTTCTTTCTCCACACGACGTTCACAACACTTCCAAACGAGGTGGGGGGATGGGGGGGGGGAGGCGACCACGCCCACTTAGGAGACAGGAAGTGTATACCATTTCATACCATTGGCGCAGCTTGTAATGCGTCATCTTGTGTGTATAGAGCATCTTTGCTAATACTACTACTGCTACTTCTGCTACTACTGCTACTGCTACTTCTGCTACTACTACTACTACTACTACTACTACTTATGCTACTACTACTTCTGCTACTACTGCTACTACTACTACTACTGCTACTGCTACTTCTGCTACTGCTACTACTACTACTACTACTACTACTTCTGCTACTACTACTTCTGCTACTACTGCTACTACTACTACTGCTACTTATGCTACTACTACTACTACTACTGCTACTACTACTGCTACTTATGCTACTACTACTACTACTACTGCTACTGCTACTACTACTACTACTGCTACTGCTACTTCTGCTACTGCTACTACTACTACTACTGCTGCTACTACTGCTACTTATGCTACTACTACTACTACTACTGCTAAAACTGCTACTACTACTACTACTACTACTACTTATGCTACTACTACTTCTGCTACTACTGCTACTACTACTACTACTGCTACTTCTGCTACTACTGCTACTACTGCTACTTATGCTACTACTACTACTGCTAAAACTGCTACTACTACTACTACTACTACTACTTATGCTACTACTACTTCTGCTACTACTGCTACTACTACTACTACTGCTACTTCTGCTACTACTGCTACTGCTACTTCTGCTACTACTACTACTACTACTACTACTACTTATGCTACTACTACTTCTGCTACTACTGCTACTACTACTACTACTGCTACTGCTACTTCTGCTACTGCTACTACTACTACTACTACTACTACTTATGCTACTACTACTTCTGCTACTACTGCTACTACTACTACTACTACTGCTACTTATGCTACTACTACTACTACTACTACTACTACTACTGCTACTACTACTGCTACTTATGCTACTACTACTACTACTACTGCTACTGCTACTACTACTACTACTGCTACTGCTACTTCTGCTACTGCTACTACTACTACTACTGCTGCTACTACTGCTACTTATGCTACTACTACTACTACTACTGCTAAAACTGCTACTACTACTACTACTACTACTACTTATGCTACTACTACTTCTGCTACTACTGCTACTACTACTACTACTGCTACTTCTGCTACTACTGCTACTACTGCAACTACTACTACTACTACTGCTAAAACTGCTACTACTACTACTACTACTTATGCTACTACTACTACTACTACTACTACTGCTACTACTACTACTACTACTTCTGCTACTACTGCAACTACTACTACTACTACTACTACTTATGCTACTACTACTACTACTACTACTGCTAAAACTGCTACTACTACTACTACTACTACTTATGCTACTACTACTACTACTACTACTACTACTGCTACTACTACTTCTGCTACTACTACTGGTTACTCAGTTACGGTGCTGACATGAAGAGAGCTTATTGGTCTGTAATCTGCATCTCTGGCCAATCAGGTGATGAAGCTGTGCGGTAAGATGGTGGAGGCGGGACAAGCGTACAACGCAGCCAATCAGCTCTTCCTGGCCGGCCTGGCTGAGTTCTCCATGTACCACAAGAAGGACAACATCATAACGGTACGGAGCAACCTAATACTAATGCTAATGCTAATACTAATATTAAAACTGCAACAAGCGATTTCCCGACCACTAGAGGGTGGCATAAAACTGCAACACATTTGTACATAACACACAGCAAAAACACTGCACTACGGATGCCTACTAAGGACAAACTAGCAAAGCAGCGTGTATAAAGGCTAACAGCTAAGCTAACCGTACCTACAGAGAAGTCTCACTGGTTACCAGTCTCACTTTGACAGATCTTTCTCCTGCTGAAGGTCACATGTCCCACAATGACTAGTGAAGAGGCAGGTAGCAAGTTTACTAGTTTAACAAGTTCACTAGTTTAACAAGTTTTAACAAGTTTACTAGTTTAACAAGTTTACTAGTTTAACAAGTTCACTAGTTTAACAAGTTTTAACAAGTTTACTAGTTTAACAAGTTTACTAGTTTAACAAGTTCACTAGTTTAACAAGTTTTAACAAGTTTACTAGTTTAACAAGTTTTAACAAGTTTTAACAAGTTTTAACAAGTTTTAACAAGTTTACTAGTTTAACAAGTTTACTGGTTTAACAAGTTCACTGGTTTAACAAGTTTTAACAAGTTTTAACAAGTTTTAACAAGTTTGCTAGTTCAACAAGTTTACTGGTTTAACAAGTTCACTGGTTTAACAAGTTTTAACAAGTTTTAACAAGTTTACTAGTTTAACAAGTTTTAACAAGTTTACTAGTTTAACAAGTTCACTGGTTTAACAAGTGTTAACAAGTTTACTAGTTTAACAAGTTTACTGGTTTAACAAGTTTTAACAAGTTTTAACAAGTTTTAACAAGTTTATTAGTTTAATAAGTTTACTAGTTTAACAAGTTCACTGGTCTAACAAGTTTTAACAAGTTTACTAGTTTAACAAGTTTACTAGTTTAACAAGTTTACTAGTTTAACAAGTTTACTGGTTTAACACGTTTTAACAAGTTTACTAGTTTAACAAGTTTACTAGTTTAACAAGTTTACTAGTTTAACACGTTTTAACAAGTTTACTAGTTTAACAAGTTTACTAGTTTAACAAGTTTACTGGTTTAACACGTTTTAACAAGTTTACTAGTTTAACAAGTTTACTAGTTTAACAAGTTTACTAGTTTAACACGTTTTAACAAGTTTACTAGTTTAACAAGTTTACTGGTTTAACAAGTTCACTGGTTTAACAAGTTTTAACAAGTTTACTAGTTTAACAAGTTCACTAGTTTAACAAGTTTACTGGTTTAACAAGTTCACTGGTTTAACAAGTTTTAACAAGTTTACTAGTTTAACAAGTTCACTAGTTTAACAAGTTTACTGGTTTAACAAGTTCACTGGTTTAACAAGTTTTAACAAGTTCACTGGTTTAACAAGTTTTAACAAGTTCACTGGTTTAACAAGTTTTAACAAGTTTACTAGTTTAACAAGTTCACTAGTTTAACAAGTTTACTGGTTTAACAAGTTCACTAGTTTAACAAGTTTTAACAAGTTTACTAGTTTAACAAGTTCACTAGTTTAACAAGTTTACTGGTTTAACAAGTTTACTAGTTTAACAAGTTCACTAGTTTAACAAGTTTTAACAAGTTTACTGGTTTAACAAGTTCACTGGTTTAACAAGTTTTAACAAGTTTACTAGTTTAAAAAGTTTTAACAAGTTTACTAGTTTAACAAGTTCACTGGTTTAACACGTTTTAACAAGTTTACTAGTTTAACAAGTTTTAACAAGTTTACTAGTTTAACAAGTTCACTGGTTTAACAAGTTTTAACAAGTTTACTAGTTTAACAAGTTTTAACAAGTTTACTAGTTTAACAAGTTTACTAGTTTAACAAGTTCACTGGTTTAACAAGTTTTAACAAGTTTACTAGTTTAACAAGTTTTAACAAGTTTACTAGTTTAACAAGTTTACTAGTTTAACAAGTTCACTGGTTTAACAAGTTTTAACAAGTTTACTAGTTTAACAAGTTTACTGGTTTAACAAGTTCACTGGTTTAACAAGTTTTAACAAGTTTACTAGTTTAACAAGTTTACTGGTTTAACAAGTTTACTAGTTTAACAAGTTTTAACAAGTTTACTAGTTTAACAAGTTTACTGGTTTAACAGGTTTACTAGTTTAACAAGTTTTAACAAGTTTACTAGTTTAACAAGTTCACTAGTTTAACAAGTTTACTGGTTTAACAAGTTTACTAGTTTAACAAGTTCACTAGTTTACTGGTTTAACAGGTTTACTAGTTTAACAAGTTTTAACAAGTTTACTAGTTTAACAAGTTCACTAGTTTAACAAGTTTACTGGTTTAACAAGTTTACTAGTTTAACAAGTTCACTAGTTTAACAAGTTTTAACAAGTTTACTGGTTTAACAAGTTCACTGGTTTAACAAGTTTTAACAAGTTTACTAGTTTAACAAGTTCACTGGTTTAACAAGTTTTAACAAGTTTACTAGTTTAACAAGTTTACTAGTTTAACAAGTTCACTGGTTTAACAAGTTTACTAGTTTAACAAGTTTACTGGTTTAACAAGTTCACTGGTTTAACAAGTTCACTGGTTTAACAAGTTTTAACAAGTTTACTAGTTTAACAAGTTTACTGGTTTAACAAGTTTACTAGTTTAACAAGTTTTAACAAGTTTACTAGTTTAACAAGTTTACTGGTTTAACAAGTTTACTAGTTTAACAAGTTTTAACAAGTTTACTAGTTTAACAAGTTTACTGGTTTAACAAGTTCACTTGTTTAACAAGTTTTAACAAGTTTACTAGTTTAACAAGTTTACTAGTTTAACAAGTTTACTGGTTTAACAAGTTTTAACATGTTTACTAGTTTAACAAGTTTACTGGTTTAACAAGTTCACTGGTTTAACAAGTTTTAATAAGTTCACTAGTTTAACAAGTTTTAACAAGTTCACTGGTTTAACAAGTTTTAACAAGTTTACTAGTTTAACAAGTTTACTGGTTTAACAAGTTTACTAGTTTAACAAGTTTACTGGTTTAACAAGTTTTAACAAGTTTACTAGTTTAACAAGTTTACTGGTTTAACAAGTTTTAACAAGTTTACTAGTTTAACAAGTTTACTGGTTTAACAAGTTTACTAGTTTAACAAGTTTACTGGTTTAACAAGTTTACTAGTTTAACAAGTTTACTGGTTTAACAAGTTCACTTGTTTAACAAGTTTTAACAAGGTTACTAGTTTAACAAGTTTACTAGTTTAACAAGTTTACTGGTTTAACAAGTTCACTAGTTTAACAAGTGTTAACAAGTTTACTGGTTTAACAAGTTTACTAGTTTAACAAGTTTACTGGTTTAACAAGTTTACTAGTTTAACAAGTTTTAACAAGTTTACTAGTTTAACAAGTTCACTAGTTTAACAAGTTTACTGGTTTAACAAGTTTACTAGTTTAACAAGTTCACTAGTTTAACAAGTTTTAACAAGTTTACTGGTTTAACAAGTTCACTGGTTTAACAAGTTTTAACAAGTTTACTAGTTTAACAAGTTTACTAGTTTAACAAGTTCACTGGTTTAACAAGTTTTAACAAGTTTACTAGTTTAACAAGTTTACTAGTTTAACAAGTTCACTGGTTTAACAAGTTTACTAGTTTAACAAGTTTACTGGTTTAACAAGTTCACTGGTTTAACAAGTTTTAACAAGTTTACTGGTTTAACAAGTTCACTGGTTTAACAAGTTTTAACAAGTTTACTAGTTTAACAAGTTTACTGGTTTAACAAGTTTACTAGTTTAACAAGTTTTAACAAGTTTACTAGTTTAACAAGTTTACTGGTTTAACAAGTTTACTAGTTTAACAAGTTTACTGGTTTAACAAGTTTACTAGTTTAACAAGTTTTAACAAGTTTACTAGTTTAACAAGTTTACTGGTTTAACAAGTTTACTAGTTTAACAAGTTTACTGGTTTAACAAGTTCACTTGTTTAACAAGTTTTAACAAGTTTACTAGTTTAACAAGTTTACTAGTTTAACAAGTTTACTGGTTTAACAAGTTTTAACATGTTTACTAGTTTAACAAGTTTACTGGTTTAACAAGTTCACTGGTTTAACAAGTTTTAATAAGTTCACTAGTTTAACAAGTTTTAACAAGTTTACTGGTTTAACAAGTTTACTAGTTTAAGAAGTTTACTGGTTTAACAAGTTCACTGGTTTAACAAGTTTTAACAAGTTTACTAGTTTAACAAGTTTACTGGTTTAACAAGTTTACTAGTTTAACAAGTTTACTGGTTTAACAAGTTTTAACAAGTTTTAACAAGTTTACTAGTTTAACAAGTTTACTGGTTTAACAAGTTTACTAGTTTAACAAGTTTTAACAAGTTTACTAGTTTAACAAGTTTACTGGTTTAACAAGTTCACTTGTTTAACAAGTTTTAACAAGTTTACTAGTTTAACAAGTTTTAACAAGTTTACTAGTTTAACAAGCTTACTGGTTTAACAAGTTCACTTGTTTAACAAGTTTTAACAAGGTTACTAGTTTAACAAGTTTACTAGTTTAACAAGTTTACTGGTTTAACAAGTTTTAACATGTTTACTAGTTTAACAATTTTACTGGTTTAACAAGTTCACTGGTTTAACAAGTTTTAATAAGTTCACTAGTTTAACAAGTTTTAACAAGTTTACTGGTTTAACAAGTTTACTAGTTTAAGAAGTTTACTGGTTTAACAAGTTCACTGGTTTAACAAGTTTTAACAAGTTTACTAGTTTAACAAGTTTACTAGTTTAACAAGTTTACTAGTTTAACAAGTTTACTGGTTTAACAAGTTTTAACATGTTTACTAGTTTAACAAGTTTACTGGTTTAACAAGTTTTAACATGTTTACTAGTTTAACAAGTTTACTGGTTTAGCAAGTTCACTGGTTTAACAAGTTTTAACAAGTTCACTAGTTTAACAAGTTTACTGGTTTAACAAGTTCACTGGTTTAACAAGTTTTAACAAGTTCACTAGTTTAACAAGTTTTAACAAGTTTACTGGTTTCACAAGTTTACTAGTTTAAGAAGTTTACTGGTTTAACAAGCTTACTAACAAGTTAACTGGTTTAACAAGTTAACTGGTTTAACAAGTTCACTAGTTTAACAAGTTAACTGGTTTAACAAGTTCACTTGTTTAACAAGTTCACTAGTTTAACAGGTTTACTGGTTTAACAAGTTCACTAGTTTAACAAGTTCACTAGTTTAATTTGACAACAAGCTTTAGAAAAGAGGTGAAAACAGCAACACAGCTGGATATTGGTTCATATCATTAAGTCTCAATGAAATCTCCACAGAGCACATATTAGTTTCAAGATTGGTTAGAAGGTCTGATATCTCTTATTGCAGGTTTAAGACTAATGCTAATACTAATGCTAATAGAAAATGCTAATACTAATGCTATTGCTAGTACTAATACCAAAACTAAAATGAATACTAATATTACTGTTATTACTACTCTTCTTACTACTACTGATACTACTGATACTACTACAAGTATTACTACTGCTACGACTTACTACTATGATTGCTGCTATTGCTACAAATACTACTACTATACTACTATAACTACTACTACAAGTACTACTACTACTACTGTGTCTTCCCGGTTGCAGATTCTCCTTCCTTTGGTTAAATTATTGTTCTTAACTTCCTGTTTCTTTCGCCATAGAACTGCCTGAACCAGTTCAATCAGGGTCTGCAGGAGATGGTCAGCTTCCACACTGTGAGTAGTACACAAACACACACACACACACACACACACGCAAATGCATTTCCGTACACATGCATCCTGTTTCTCTGTGTATTGTCTGTTTCACCACCCTTGCTTTAAAGTGGTGGAACCTAATTTATGATGATGATAGCAGTAGTGGTTGTATCAGTAATAAGAGTTGTAGTAGTAGCAGTAATAATAGTGGTAGTTATAATAATGTAAGTAGTATTTGTTGTAATAGTGGTGGTAGTGAGAGGAGTTGCAGTAGTGGTAGTAGTAATAAGAGCTGTTGTAGTAGTAACTGTTTTTGTGCAGTTGCTGTAGGAGTATTCATAATAACAGCAGTAGTAGTAGTAGCAGTGGTACAGTAGTTGTAGTACTATTGTAGTAGTAGTATTGCAGTTTCTTCATTCCTCTGGTCTTCTTCCTCAGATGCTGTTTGATCAGACTCAGAGAGCCATCAGCCAGCAGCTGACCAACCTGTTCACCCAGTAGGTTCAACACACACACACACACACACACACGCACACACACACACCTACGAAGTGGCCTCCATGAAGACAGAAGATGCAGCAGGAGTTTTGCCCCAAAACCTCCTCCATTTGAAAAAGTGATCTTTTACAAAATGACTGATAACACAAATAAAAAAACGAATTATGTTACTTTTATGGGACAGTGGGAAGCTGAAGCCCTTGTTTGACTAAATGAGAGAAATTGAGCTTCAGGTAATGATTTTCATTTCAGAATAACGTGAATAGAAAAGAACTCGTATGTCAGGTGTGTGTAGACGAGGCCCCAAGCCATCTGGAGCAGGAAGCGGAGTGAGAGGAAGGGACAGTAATGATGCTAGTACTACTGATGATGATGATGATGAAGGTGTGTGTGTGTGTGTGAGGTTCCTGCCCCAGCTGGCGGAGACGCGGCGGGAGTTCGTGCGGATCGGAGAGGATCTGGAGACGGCGGCGCTGAAGAGCGCTCAGATCTCTCGGCACAAAGCGAGCGAGGCGGAGCGAGCGAGCCACCTGCTGCTCGCCACGCGCAAGTGCTACCAGCACTTCGCCCTGGACTACTGCCTGCAGGTAAACACACCGCTCCTGTCCACTGACCCAGGAGCTGCCACACTTTTCCATGTCAGGGAATCACAAGCAAAGACTATAAACTATTCTGAAAATAAAATGCCGTCTTCCGCTCTCGGCTCAACTGTTGTTTTTATTTCTGTCGGTACTTCCATGATCACTTTAGGATCACAGGAATATTTGTTCCCTCTGTTGTCTGGGTGCGGTGACCTCTGACCTTTGACCTCCTTACTATTGGTTGCTTGTAATTAGTGATGGAACGATGTGTTCAGGATTCAATACATCAGGATACAATGTGATCAATAAAAGTTCAGCGACAGCAAAGCCTGACTGCAGAATTCTGTTTATTTCTGAGACTCAGATCTTTCTAGCGATGCCATTGGCTGCTAGAATGTAAACAACAATTTCAAAATGTCATTACAAAGTGACAATAATATAATTTGGATGGAGAGCTTGTGAAACTGTGATGGTCAAGAGTCTCATTAGTGATTACTACAGCAGAATAACATGGAGCTGATATCACCATTCATGTTCCTGACACAACATACAGACTGACATGTTTTGTATCGCGATATATTGATCTAGCAATGGAAGCTTATTCTGCTGTTGATCTCACTGAAAGTCTCTCTGGATAAGATCAGAGCATCAGTGAAATACCTAAAAGTAAATGTAAAATGTGTAGGAGTGACATACTGACATTTTTTGTTGCATACTTCAATATCCAACACTAATATAGATATATTTTCCATTTGTTCTTTCAGCTTAACACCTTCAAGACTCAGCAGAAGATTGACATCTTAAACTCTGTGAGTTGGACTGCTGTGAAAACACAAACTGAAAGCTGCTCTCTAGATTTGGGAGAACATGAATGTATCTTGGTATTGTACTGCAAATATTATTATGAATCTAATGGTATAGCAGCAGTAGTAGTAGTAGTAATAATAGTTGTTATAAAAGTACTAGTAGGACTAGTAATGGCTATAGTAGTCATATAGTAGTATAGTATAGTAGTCTAATAATAAGACTATTATTTTTAGTAGTAGCAGTAGCAGTATCAGTAGTAACTGTGGTCCTACCTAGTTTTTCACAGTATTCCTGTCTGTGTTGTCAGGTGTTCTCCTACTTCCACGCTCAGTTCACCTTCTTCCACCAAGGCTTCGACCTGCTGAGGGACCTGGAGCCAACCATGAAGACCATGGCAGCTCAGGTCAGACCAGACCAGATACTCTGCTGTTATTTTCTAAACTTCCCAGTGTATTGTCCTTCCTACCAAACTCCACCCATCTGGTACTCAAAGAATATTAAAATAAATGCCAAGAATTACTTGCAAATGCTTACCAGCATTTCCTTTCCAGTCCTCAAGTGCAGTGGCTCCAAATAACAATTAAAAGTACAGCATTACATCATACTGTATATCATGATGTAAATCTCCAAATGAGAGCCGCTGTTAAACTGCAATACCTACTGGACCTGAGTGAACCAAAATTACCAAAATAACCCAAATCTACTAAACTGCTACAGGAAACACTAGTGCCATCTGAGCCAAGTTTGACCCCAATGTTTATTAACTGTTACCTGGTGTTGATGGTAAAGTGTTAACTGGTGTTGATGGTAAATTGGTTTGGTGTGTTGTCATGGCAGCTGGCCCAGCTCTCAGCAGACTGTGCAGCTAAGAGGAAAGATCTAGAAAACACACACCTGCTGGTCCAGCAGAGAGTAAGTACCATTTGTCTGTCAAACCATTTCTAATGTTTATATCACCTGTGTTCACCTTTATCATCACCTTCACCAAGGCTAGTTGGTTTGTCTGTCTTTCAGGAAGATACTTACAAAACATATGAAGGGAATTTCATTAAATTTGGGCCAAGGAACAACTGATTAGATTTTGATGATGATCTGGGATTTCTGACATTAGACAAGTATCCTGACCTGAATATCTGTTTTCAGTCAGAACTAATGCAGACAGAGACTTGATTCCAAATCATGAGACAATGTTTGCAGGTTCAAGAAATCAATGTGAAATGTCAACATTTGATGTGAGTCTATTTAAGCGATAAACTACGAGAATAAATTCAGTGTTTTGCAGTCACAGGTTTGTGTTTATCAGGTAGTTTACAACGGCCTGACTGATGGTTTTATAAGTAAGAAATAACCAACAATGTGTGTGTGTGTGTGTGTGTGTGTTCAGGACGCGTCAGGAGAGCCAGTCGTCAGTCCGTGTCCAGGTAGTGATGACATCATCCAGGGTTACCTCTTCAAACGCTCCAGGAGGAAAAGCAAAACCTGGAAGAGGTGCAGAGACGCGTTCTGTTGGTTTCTGTTGGTTTCTACTGGTAAAGGGGAAATACGCCCAGTGGTCCGACAGATCAGTCAGTATTTGTCAGTATTAGAAAGGAAGCAACGGGGATGATGGGAAATGTAGTCTTAATGTGGAGAAACACTAGAACTAACAATACTACTGCTGTGAGACAGAGGCTTTGTTTATGTTTTGATTTGGTGGATTGACATTTTTTTTTCCATTTTTTTTTTTGATCCAAGAGAAGATCCTACATGGTTCACCTTTAAACTTTAAAGATAAAACCTTTTTTATTTCCCAACATGTAGCTCAACCCCCAAACTTTTAATTTCTTGTTTCAGATGCTGGTTTTCCATTAAAGACAACCAGCTTGTTTACAGAAAGTCGCATAAGGTGAGATTCATCATTTTATTAAAGCACCTGAACAATTATAAATTAAACAGTTAACAATTATAAAACATTTATCAGTGAAAGGGTTTCATCCCAAAATGCTCGATATTCTTTTTGTAAAAATGTTGCTACCTGAAAATGTATCAGTTGGTTAAAAAAAAAAAAAAAAATGTATCAGTTGGTTAAAAAAAAAAAAAAAAATGTATCAGTTGGTTAAAAAAAAAAAAAAAATGTATCAGTTGGTAAGAAAAAAAAAATTAAAAAAAAATGTATCAGTTGGTAAAAAAAAAGAAAAAAGAAAATGTATCAGTTGGTAAAAAAAAAAAAAAGGATCAGTTGGTAAAAAAAATTTTATCAGTTGGTAAAAAAAAAAAAAAGAAAATGTATCAGTTGGTTAAAAAAAAAAGAAAGAAAATGTATCAGTTGGTAAAAAAAAATTCAAAAAAATGTATCAGTTGGTTCATAAAACACAGATGATTCGATCCACAAACCTTTTTTAGAAGCAAAGGTGTTAATTGTTTCTTATTTATTTATTGAACCTTTATTTAACCAGGAAAAGCCTCATTGAGATTAAAAATCTCTTTTTCACGAGTGTCCTGACCAAGACAGGCAGCAGAATTAACACGTTACAGACAGACAACATAAGATAAGATAAGATAAGATAAGATAAGATAAGATGAGACAGCACTTTATTAATCCCCTTGGGGAAATTCAGGTGCCACAGCAGCAACTGGCAGACAGTACCAAGGAAAACAAGTACAGTAAGTACAATAAGATAATAAAAAAGAAGATGTACTAAGATAAAACAACAGAGGTAATGTACATAATATAGACAGTGCAACACTGAGCTTTAATAATAAGCAGAATGAGTTTGACTCTCACACCAGCAGTCACTTTGTCAGAAGAGGTGTCGCTTCTTTCAAATAGTGAAGATCTCATTTTGGAATTCAACTCTTCAGTAAATTGTAATAGTGATAATTGTTGTTATTTTTATTGCTGAAAGAAATGTAATAGAAGTAAAAGTTGGTAGAACTGTCATCATATTGATTGGCACCAGACATTTTAACAACCGACATGTTAACGTGTGAATTGTTGCAACTGTAACAGTGCCTCAGTCAGTCTGCGGTGCAGCTCAGTGAAGCGGTGGAGGTGAAAGTGGTTTGTTTGTCTTGCAGGAGGAGCCGCTGGTTTTGTTTGAGGATCTCAGACTGTGTGCCGTCAAACCTCTGGAGCACATCGAGCGGCGCTTCTGCTTCGAGCTTCTGTCCGTTCAGAAGTAAGAAACGACAGAGGCGGTGTGACGTCTAAACGCCACACCGGCTTCCTGAGTAAAACCTCTCTGGCTTTGTCTCTCCTGATCCTGCAGCCTCTAAAATGAGCCAAGTTAATACTTTTTAAATGTAGTAAAATGTCTTCCAGTTATTAGAGGTTTCTTACATGAATCCAGAACAGAGTCAGTAGTTCATTCTGCATCCTGTCTGCTTTACTAAATACTCCCTTAACTATTCATTTCCTGCTGTCCAGCTTTTCACAGCTTTGTTTCTATTATGCTGTTTTCTAAATTCAGTTTTAAATTCAAATTGAAAAGGTCTTAAAAAGTCTTTAAAAAGTAAAAGTCTTAAAAAGTAAATGTGGCTTTCTGAAACCTGCTGATATCCTGTTCAGGTTCAGCTTGTTGTCTCATTAAGCCACAGCTGGTCTGTTTTTACAAGCAGAGATGTTGTGTTTGGTGTGTGTGTGTGTGTGTGTGTGTGTGTGTGTGTGTGTGTTAGGTGCTGTGCTCTGCAGGCGGACTCGGAGGAGCTGCGGCAGGCGTGGCTCAGCGCGGTGCAGGGCAGCATCGACCTGGCGTACAGAGAGAGAGTCGAGTCACAGCAGCCGCAGGTCAGTCTGCAGGAAAAAACCTCCGCCAAACAGGAAGTGATGCGTTTTACAGTTCCGGTTTGTTTGGGATAAAACAGAAGAAGAAGAACTGGGCAGTTAGCATGAGCAGTGATAGCCACCATGACTGAACAGACAGAGAAGAGAGAAACTCAAACTGCAGCAACAGAGAATCCAAGCTCCGCCCACACTGTGTGATTGACAGGTGACACCACAGTGAGGCTGAGGGACAGAGATGGAGACTGAACACCTAGGGCCGGGCGATACTGACAAAACCAAATATCACAATATTTTAGACCGAACACCTCGATATTGATAATGTGACGATATTCTGGGAATGAGTATTCATGCTTTCATAAGATATTTACACACAAGGAAATTTAGAAAATTAGTAATGATCATTAGTAATCAGTAATGTGGATATGGTGAGCAGGTGAAGAACGGACTGATGCGTTCAGACCAGGGAGAAGTCACAACCAAGTTATTTCTCAATATTATGAAAACCAAAATCCCAGACGATATAATAATAAATGATAATAATGATATAATATAATTGTATTTATAAGCGCTTTACATGGTACTCAAAGACACTTTACATCAGCTAAGGGAAAAAGAAAAGAAACATAAAATACATAAAACAATTGATATAAAAGTGATGAATAATGAATGAAGATGATAAAATAATGATATGAGTGTGCATATTAAAACAGTAAAATTTAAAAAAAAAAGTGTCTGGTTTTCCAGTTGTCAGTGGGAGTCGGATATCGTAGGCAGTTCTGAAGAGGAGGGTTTAGAGTTTAGACTTCACGATATCCATATTATACGATATATCGCCCCGCCCTAATAATACCAATCTGTCCCATTCACACCCCTCTGTGTCTCCAGCCTAAAGCCCCCCCCCAGCCCCCGTCCGGCGGGGACCCCCAGCCCGGCCCCGCCCCCCTCAGACCCCCCGCCCCGGGCGTGGCCCTGTCCGGCCCGGGGAACCAGCGCTGCTGCGACTGCGGGGAGGAGGAGCCTCGCTGGGCCTCCGTCAACCTGGGCATCACCATGTGCATCGAGTGCTCCGGCATACACAGGTGTCCCGCCAGACCATGTCGACACACTGTTCAGGTTTAGCTTGCTTTTATTACAGTGCAGTAGTGATGGACGGTCTGTTCCTCTCCTGGTCTGAGTCAATACCTGATCTGAGGTTCAGGATTCAATACATCAGGATCTGATGTGATCAATAAAAGTTCAGTGACAACAAAGTCAGACTGTGCAGAATTCTGTTTATTTCTGAGACTCAAATCTTTCTAGCGATGCCATTGGCTGCTAGAATGTAAACAACAATTTAAAAATGTCATTACAGTTGAAGTGACAAGTGACAATAATATAATTTGGATGGAGAGCTTGTGAAACTGTGATGGTCAAGAGTCTCATTAGTGATTACTACAGCAGAATAACATGGAGCTGATATCACCATTCATGTTCCTGACAGCAGAATAACATGGAGCTGATATCACCATTCATGTTCCTGACAGCAGAATAACATGGAGCTGATATCACCATTCATGTTTACGTATTGTCACATTTTTGTATTGTGATATATTGAGTTTGGATATGCCGTCCCATCCCTACAGCACATACCTGAGATCTGCCTAGAGAATTCAATAAAAACTTAAATATCACTGTTGTCAGGTGAAAAGTGTCTGAGAAAAAAATACTCATTTTTTCGTTGGTACATGTTTACTTTTACGACTGGAGTAAAGTTGGTGTTGGAAAGTGCAACAGGACCACATGTAGTTTGTCTAATGTGATGTTGTAATATTCATTTAATGCGTACTGGGATTTGTTGTGTCATAGTATTTCTGTAATGTAGTTTTTTGTTGTAGCATGTCTCCGATGTGAAAGTTATGTTGATGTGAAGTGTTGTGTGATGTCAGAATATTAATGTAACATGATGTCATGTCGTAGTGTTTAATGTCTGATGACATCATGCTTGCAGGAGTCTGGGCGTCCATGTGTCTAAAGTGCGCTCTCTCACTCTGGACTCCTGGGAGGCAGAGCAGCTGAAGGTACCAGAGACACACTGCTGCACCACACTAGCACTAACACTAACACTAACACTAACACTAGCACTACCACTGACACTAACACTAACACTAGCACTACCACTGACACTAACACTAACACTAACACTAGCACTAACACTAGCACTAACACTAGCACTAACACTAACACTAGCACTAACACTAACACAGGAGTGGGTCAAAGTCAGTTTAGTATACCGTATTTCCTCTAATATTGGCCCGGGCCTTTATTTACCTCAACTGCAGAGGGTACCAGGCCTTTATTGGAAGCAGGCTTATATTAGAGACATGCCTTTATTTCTAATTCCCTCTGTTTGATAAGTATATTTGCTCATATTTTAGTACGAAGCCTCCTTGTTTTCTGATCTGCTTCTGTTGGGGTTCGTTAGGTAGCCGTTTTTTTGTTACTGCGATGCATTACGATAATTACGGTAATCGACGACGGCACGCTCCAGAGACTTCCGGCGGCCGAGCCGTCTTGTGGCACTTGTACATTACTACAAACTACAGTTACATTATATAACTACAAACTACAGTTACATTATATAACAGGCACGAGGAGTTTACCGGTATCCACGGTTGTTTTTTCCTTTGTTTTTTTTCCCGGCCTGTATTTGGGGCCGGCCTTTATTTGTTCGTGTCGACCACGGCCCCGGCCATTATCGGAGACCCGGCTTTTAATTGACTACCGGCCACTATTAGAGGAAATACGGTAGGTTTATTTAAAGAGCAATATCAAACCAGGGTGTCTCAGTACACTTTACAACAATGAAACAATATTAAAAGAATCAAGGAGAGACATAACAATAAATGATGTAAAAGTTAAACAAAGTAAAATCACAAAAATAACACAGCAGTAGAGAAATGAGGAGGTTTATTATAGGAGAGTGAGACTTAAATGTTGCCACTGAAGGGGCAGCTCTGAGCGAGGAGGGGGGAAGTGACATCTGCACAGCCAGCTGATGTTTTGTGCGTTCTGGGGACGGATGGGTAACCACAGCTTTGACAACGCAGAGTGCGAGGTAGAGTGTGATGTGTAATAAGGTCCGGAAGGTAGTCGGGTGCAAGTCCGTGAACCGCTTTACAGGTTAGTGGTAACATTTTAAAATCTGATCGAGCCTGTATGGGCAGCCGGCGGGGGGAAGTCAGAGTGGGGTGGGCGATATGATCAAATTTTATGGTTCTGGTAACAATCCTGGCAGCGAGCTGAAGGGGTTTAGTGGCTGAAAGAGGAAGACCGGACAAGAGAAAATTGCAGTAATCTAGTCTAGAAGAAACAAATGCATGAATCAGGGTGTTGGCATCAGCAGAGGAGAGGACTGGTCTAATGGAAACCTTACCTGCAGATGCAGAGCTCCACCCACCTGGTCCTGCCTGGAGACAAAATGTAGCATACACAAAACACTGTGTTGCAGTAAAAGCACTCTGAAACATACTCTGCACTATACTAAAGACGCTCCGTTTAATATGATAGACATTATACTAGATGTAACCCTCTTAGCGAACACCTCCACTCCAAAACCTTCTGATAAAACACCTTAACGCTCAAACCCAAACCCTCTGATCAAATGCCTTAACCCCCAAACCCCTTTATCAAGCACCTTAACCCCAAAACCTTCTGATCCAGCATCTAAAACCCTGTGATAGAACGCCTTGAATCCCAAAACCCTCTAAATGAACACCTTAACCCAAAAACCCACTGATCAAACATCTTAAACCTAAAAAAAAACAAAAACCGCTGACTGGATTCCTTAAACCCAAAACCTTCTGGTCTTCTTCTGTGTTTCCCTCTCCTCCTCCTCCTCCTCCTCCTCCTCCTCCTCTTCCTCCTCCTCCTCAGCTGCTGTGTGTTTTGGGAAACGACGTCGTCAACCGGATCTACGAGGCTCGGTGCCCGGGGGAGGGACGAGTTAAACCGGCTCCTGACAGCCCGCGGTAAAATACCCTCCACTGCCTTTTTTACACCGAGGTTTTCATTTCACAGGACGCTCATTACAGGTGTGGAAGGTCTGGGAAAGTCTGGAAAATGGACGTGTTAACTTCCAGGTCTTGGAAAGTTTGGAAATTTCACAACATTTTGAAAGATATGTTGGGGGGGGGGGGGGGGGGAATCCTAATCCTGACTTCCAATCAGGGTGGAAAAGCCTCTGAAACTTTTAGACCACCATGGGACACTAAAACTCTCCACTGAAACCCAGAAATTATTTTAGTGTCAGCTCAGCAGCTTTATCTATTCAATAGCAGGGAGACATTACTGCCTTTAAATGAAGAATTCCTTTCCAAAAAAAAATCACTGACTAATTAAATGAATCAATAAAATAAAGAAAATCAAATGTCATGTCAGGTTTTCTGCCTGTTTTTCTTATGAACGACATGACTGGAAGATATACAAGAATAATAATGATAAAGGTCAATATCGGCCCGACATGCTGTTCTGACCTTAATAATGACTTCATGTTTGACTGATGCTGTGGTTCTCTCTCCCTCTCAGCCCAGAGAAAGAGACGTGGATCAAAGAGAAATACGTGGAGAAGAGATTCGTCCTGAACAGAGACGACGCCCGTAAGTCCGGTCAGCCGTCCCACCGCTAGAACAAAGTCAGTTTACAGCAGAGTCCACACGGCTAACAGCATGACAGGCTGGCAAAATGTTTAGATTTCTCTGGCAATCTAAAAAATATGTATGTAATCTCAAAATAACTCTATTTTGTTTTAGCATGATTTTTCTTGTTTATTCCCCTATACCTCTGTGTGTAAAATGAATGTTATATGAAGTGATGTAACAGAGTAATAATATATATAAACACTACCAGTCCACAGTCTGGACTCCTGACTGAATGTTCTCTGTTTCTCATTCTCTTAAAGCATTTTGATCTAAAGGCTTCTGCTTAAATGCTTGAAATTAATTTCTTAGACAAATATAAATAGTGAAGTTGATCCTATGTATGAATTTCTTTCCAAAGCCTTTGCCTTTCCATCAAGGCAAAGAATCTAAAATATAAGAGAGTTTTGATTTGTTTAACACTTTTTTGGTCGCTGCATAATTCCATTTGTGTTATTTCATAGTTTTGAGTCTTTACTGTTATTCTAAAATGAGGAAAATAGTAAAAAGAAAGAAAAATGCGTGTCCAGACTTTTGACTGGTAGTGTGTATATGTTGTAGGACGTTTTGTTTAATGTGTTTTAACTCTTTGTGTTGATGCCATTCCAGAAGGAGGGAAGGCGGAGGTGGGGCGGAGCCTGTACCAGGCGGCGCTGCTAGGAGACCTGGTTGCCATGGCGGCGGCGTTGGCCCGGGGGGCGGAGGTCAACGGGAGCGTGGCTGAGGAGGAGGGACGGACGGCGCTGATAGGAGCCGCTGTCGGGGTAAAAACACTGGAGCTCTGATGAAGACTTTGAGCTGGAACAAGTCAGACTGACGAGTCTCGGTGTCTTCACTGTTTGAATCTGCATGGTGACTCCTGTCGGTCTGGTCAGTCTGTCCACTGATTCAGATATCAAAATCTTTGACCAATCACAGCAGCAGAGCAGAGTGATGTAATCTGGAAACGCCTCAGAGCAACAACAGTCATGGCGGCTTCACTTCCCAGCTGTTAATCAGCTGATTGTTCCTGTTTTAGTTCATCGAGCCATTCAGTTTGTTAAGGACTGATGAAATCTCTAAATCTATCTTTCTATCATCCAGTTCCTCTGCCGGCGGCCATTTTGGTCGTCGTCGTCGCTCTGTAGCGCTCGTCATAAGCAGGTTTGTCCCGCCTACATCCACCAGCCAATCAGGTTTGTCAGACAGTATCTGTCTGAATTAACTGCCGGTGGATAGACCGACCAGACCGACACGAGTCACCGTGCAGACTGAACCGGTGCTGCAGACTGAACCAGTGCTGCCGTACCAGCAGGTGGGTCAGAGGGTTCAGGTGTGTCAGAGGGTTCAGGTGGGTCAGAGGGTTCAGGTGGGTCAGAGGGTTCAGGTGTGTCAGAGGGTTCAGGTGGGTCAGAGGGTTCAGGTGGGTCAGAGGGTCAGAGGGTTCAGGTGGGTCAGAGGGTTCAGGTGGGTCAGAGGCTTCAGGTGGGTCAGAGGGTTCAGGTGTGTCAGAGGGGTCAGAGGGTTCAGGTGTGTCAGAGGGTTCAGGTGGGTCAGAGGGTTCAGGTGTGTCAGAGGGGTCAGAGGGTTCAGGTGTGTCAGAGGGTTCAGGTGTGTCAGAGGGTTCAGGTGGGTCAGAGGGTTCAGAGGGTTCAGGTGTGTCAGAGGGTTCAGGTGGGTCAGAGGGTTCAGGTGGGTCAGAGGGTTCAGGTGGGTCAGAGGGTTCAGGTGGGTCAGAGGGTTCAGGTGGGTCAGAGGGGTCAGGTGGGTCAGAGGGGTCAGAGGGTTCAGGTGGGTCAGAGGGTTCAGGTGGGTCAGAGGGTTCAGGTGGGTCAGAGGGTTCAGGTGGGTCAGAGGGTTCAGGTGGGTCAGAGGGTTCAGGTGTGTCTGTCCTGCGCCTGCAGGGGTCGCTGCTGGGCTGTGAGTTCCTGCTGCAGAACGGAGCCAACGTGAACCACCGAGACCTGAGAGGACGAGGAGCGCTGCACTCTGCTGCCACCGCAGGACACACCGGGTACACACACACACACACACACACACACCGACTGACGCAGGACACACCGTGTACACACACACACACACACACACACACACACACACCGACTGACGCAGGGCACACCGGGTACACACACACACACACACACACACCGACTGACGCTGGGCACACCGGGTACACACACACACACACACACACACACACGTTATCTACCTGGACTAAGCTGGTAAAATAAAAGGTAAATTAAAATCAATCAATACTCTTTAACTGTCATTGGCTGCTGCAGACAGGTGTGTCTGCTCCTGAAGAAAGGAGCCAATCAGTACGCTGTAGACGAGAGAGGACAGGACCCGTTGGCCATCGCCGTGGAAACGGCCAATGCCGACATCGTCACCCTGTGAGTAAAAAATCGAAGAATCTGAATTTGGGATTGGGTGTTTGTGGTTTTACTTTTCACTTAAAGTTGTGTTCTAATAGTTCTAAAATACAACTAAAATGTGTCATAATGAAGCTTCTAAATTAAAGTATAATGTAGGACTGTTATGATTCATTTTAGAATTTATCACCAGTATTGTGTGATCTTGACTTTGTGTGTCAGACTGCGGATGGCCAGGATGAACGAGGAGATGAGAGACTCAGAGGGATTCTTTGGATCCATGGGTAAGAACAGTTATACAGAAACACAGATTACAAACAAAAACAAAAACGCAACTGAAATCCCATTTTTAGTATTTGACTGGTATCTTGTTATTGCTCTTGTTGTGCTCTAGAAGATAATAATCTGCTGAGAGTCTGGTAATAGTTTCTCTGCTCTGTGTCATTTTAACCATCAATCTATTACAGTCACATTAATATCCCTGCCTGGGTCTAATGACAGTAAACCAGTGAGAGCCTGGTGGAGACGACTGCTCTCCTCTGTCTCACAGCAGCTGTATTGTTAGTTCTCGTGTTTCTCCACATTAAGACTACATTTCCCATCAGCCCCGTTGCTTCCTGCCCCCCCCTCCCCCTCCCTGAAGAGGATCAACATGTTGGAAGTGATTTCTCCATCTTCCTTTCCCTCCTTCCACCATCTGCTGCCAGAAACTCTTTCAGCTTTATCTCCGTTTGCTCTGGAAGAACAGAACCTCTTCCTGTTTTGTGCCGTAAAGCGATCCAGCTTTACGGCACAAAACTTAATAAATAATAAATACTTCTATCAATATTCCAGGATGAATGTACACAATAGGCATATTTACCCATATCAGCGATATATTTACATTTCTGCTTGTGTGTTTAGAGGCTTTGTGCTTGACTTCACGCTTTTGAATGTGCGGTTAAAACGCAACTAAAACACAACTGACTGGTGTAGATTATATGTAGTAGTATTATAGTATGTAGTATTACTGTATATTTAGTGTATTTGAGTATTAGTAGTAATTGTAAATGGTCTGTAATTCCAGGTGACGACGAGACGTTTCAGGACATCTTCCGTGATTTCAGCGACATGGCCTCCCACGATCCTGACAGGCTCAGCCGCCGCAAGTTCAGCCGAGGAGGAGAGGAGGAGGGGGAGGGAGGAGGAGGAGGAAGAGGAGGAGAGGGGGAGGGAGGAGGAGGAAGAGGAGGAGAGAGAGGAGGAGGAGAAGGAGGAAGAGGAGGAGGAGGAGGGAAAATGGTGAACAGCCAACATAATGATGAAAAGACTTCAGAATAACAGAAGCTGAGGCTGGAAGCCCGTCGCACCTCAGAATCTCTCTAGAACACCGCTGAGTTGCCATGGTGACAGTAAAACCTCTGGAATACCACTGAGGTGTCACCATAACAGTTTGGTCAATTCCTTCTTCAGTACCACTGAGTTGCCATGGTAACAGTTTAGTAAAATCGTTGTAGAATTCTACTGAGTTACCACGGTAACAGTTTGGGGGAACAGCCTGAATCGTAACTTTTAGCGACAGTTGATTGACAGCTTTGCGGCAGCTGCGTAACAATAGAGGTTCAGATGCCTGACAGTTACAAAAATACAGTTACAGTATAAAAACACGTTCCTAATGCTTAATATAATATAATATATTAATATAATATAATATAGTATAGTATTTCCTTTATAATAACTATATAACTACATACGTATGTATAGTTGTTATTGTTAAGACAGCCGATGTTAGCAGTGCTCAGGTCATGGAGAATCAGAAAGTCTGATGATAGGCTGGGAAGTGACAGCTAGCTCCGCCTCCTGGCTGAGGTCACTCAGGAGAAAATCCACATTCATTTTCCTGTTGACAAATACAAAATAATCTCATCAATTAACTACCTGAACTGTCCCAGAAAGGTCAGCTTTTAATAGACAGGAGCACCATGTGGGCGAGTTAAACACAAACAATTCCAAGTTGTAGCAACAAGATCTCACGTTTCTTCTGACATGTCATGAACATGTCATTCCACTCCAGCACAGGGCGGCCATCTTTATGCACCTGGTCCATTTGTTCCTCAGCTGTAAGGAACAGGTGTTAAAGTTAAAATGAAGACTGTTACTGGTAGAGTAAAGTCACATAGGACAAGTAGTTTGGCCCACAGAACCAGAACAGATAGAACGGTCATTCCCATTCAAATCAGCGTTCCTGGACGGTCGGAGCGGCGGCCATCTTGCTGTGACCCGTCGGACTAGCTTCTGTATAAAGCAACTCGCAGCAAGTCACTGAGCTGAGAGGTTTTACAGCAAGAACCAAAGCAGCTTCTCTGTCTCCTCGCTGCCATGGATTGCTAACATGCTAATGTTGACTAGAAGAGCTAGAGAGAGAAGTACAGTCTGTGATGAAGCTACGTTAGCCTCGTCGCTAACGTTAGCTTCCAGTTGAGTTCTGACAGTTTGCTAACAGACTCATCTGCTCAGTTCTCACAGTGAGACAGACTTTACAGCCTTAATGTCCAGACTGTGTTGTCACCATAGCAACTAACACTTAAAATTCCATAATCCAAGCCAAATTACCATGACAAACAGAGGAAGGACCGTTCTGTCCATTCATGTTCTGTGGTTTGTCCCTGCTGCCCCATGACTGGCTGTTAATGAAGTTAATTGTCATGGATCAGTTACCATCATCAGCCCAGTAAAGTTATTTTTAGGATCGGTCCAATGCCTTTCCCGTAATTGGCAGTAGATAATGTTAGTTCTGTAGCTGTTTCATTAAAGAAGTGATGTTAGTTGGACTTGTGCTGCACTGCCTGCATCTCCGCCCAAAAACATTTTGTCAGTATGGACAGCTCGGTGTCAGAAGTCCTTCGATCCTTACGAACAAGGAGAGAAACCTAACTATGAAATCTCAGACGTTCGACTGAAGGAACGGAGTGTGCTGCTGTTTGTGAACGGATGGAGCGACAGTCTGGGTTCAGTTCCCTTTCGCTTCAGTCCGTCTCGTCTTTGTCAGAGAAGGTTGTCGAGCCTAACCTGCTGACAAACGAGTGCTTTAGTATTAGTGTCTTTAACCTTTATTTATCCAGGGAAGGTCCAGGCTCTTTTCCAGCTCCCTGCTTCACATTCATGCAGTTCAGATTTGCTACGTTCACATTACAGGCTTTAACGCTCAATTCCCATATTTTACTCACATCTGATTTTTTTGTCTGAACTGTTCTCATTCATGTTTGAACAGTGACCTATCTGACATCAGTATGAACCAGACCTTCACCGTGAAGCGGCCCGCATGCGCTAATGTGAGACGGGAAATCTTGGAAGTGAAATTCTGGTCCAAGCGTTTAATTTTAAGGAATATTTGCCGTGGAGTTCCAATGAGACTTAAGTCTGCTGATGAAGAGAACTTCCATGTTGTTGTTGTTGGGACTCCGCCCACATTTTCCCTAGTCGGGATTCAAGCTCACAACCCTCAGGTCACAAGCTCGACTCTCCCTCCAGTCTCTTCTCCCAGTTAAACCTGATGGAGCCGGAGAGAGAGAGCGAGCCTCAGCCTGCTGTTCCTGGATCTGCTGTTACAGACTGGAGGAGTTTGGTTTGTTCTCAGTCTGCTGTATTATCTAAAACATGCTCAATAAGGGATTTATATTATAGCTGCTAGCGTTACATATCATACTAAAGTGTTATTTTTATGTTTGTTTGTTTTTTCATGGATTTTAGCCACTTTAATGATACAAGTTTTACTGCATAACTAAATGCTCTGGCACATTGTGGACTTGATTTCCAGTTCTGATCTTCTTGTGTCTAAATGGAGAGAAAACAGAATCAGACGGACATGGGCTCCGTTCACACTGCAGGCCTTCTGCTCACATCTGATATTTATGATGACTGTTCATATCTATCGTAGGATGTAACCCATATCCCATAATAATATGAACTGACAGCAGTAACGATAACAAAAGACGTCACGTCCGTTCTTGTCTCCAACACGGATTGGTTTCTGCATGTAAAGCCTTCTGGTTTTGACTGAATTGAAGCGTCTCCCCCAAACACCGGTTAAAAATACGACAGCTGTCTCAGGTGGATGATGTCAGGTTTACTTGTTGTCACGGCAACGCTGACAGAGTCTGATTTGAGTGTCCGAATACAAGTCGTGTGTAAGGTTCTCATGTCTCGGGAGCCGATCTCGTCCCGTATATCCGTGTGGTCCGGACGGGAATTTAAAAAACTGAGACTCCATGCAGCTTTTTACCGATCTGAGTCACATGAAGGAAAAATCAGCTGCAGTGTGAACAGGTCTTTGCCACCGAGACTCCTTTCAAACCAGAGCAGCGGATCTGGTTTTGAACTCTGTGTGGTTCTGGTGTTTACATCGCTGTCGGAACAGGAAACGAATCAGGCTCCATGTAGTTTCTGCCTGTTCAGACCACAGGAGACGATTCACAACTCACATCTGCTTTTATTCTTCGAGTTCAAGGGATATACTAAGAGTTTGACCTGGACTGGTTGGTGCTGACACATTAGAAGGCAGTTACACAATACAGGACTAAACAGGACCTCATAAGACAGTAGAGTAAAGAAAACACCCAGCAGCTGTAGTCAGATGGACTGCAGAGCTACAGTCAGATCATGGTTGGTGTCGGCAGCCGCTCTGTGGCTCAGAGACAAGTTAGACTCCCATGTGTTTTCTTTGAGGTTTCAGACAGGAGAAGACCAAAAGCTTCACATTTTGAAAAGCCATCATATCCATATCCGATGTGACCAAACCTTTACCAAGGAACAAAGATGAACAGAGTCTCCGGAGGGTTTTTTGGGGGGGAAAGTCAGAGCAGAAACCTCCAGGAAACACATCCTGGTCCGTCCCAGGTCAGACACCCAGGAGGAGAGATGACATGCAGCAAAGGGTTAAACATCCAGCTCCACGGGTCACAGAGTCCAGAAACCTCTTCTCTGGTTTAACCAGGCTGATCCTCTGTTAGGACTCTACTGGACCAACAGACTTCAGAGAGGGAACCAGACCTAAAACAGAATTCACATATCGCTGCTGCTGGGTAAAAACTAGGCTTGGGCAATATCCAAAATGTAATATCGTCATGCTGTCCCGCCAAAATATTGCGATATACAATATTATCGCGTGGTTAACAGCCTAGAAGTTTGATCTTACTATTTAAGAAGGAAACGACGGTCATTGGGGGGGGGGGGGGGGGGGGATTTGACATCCTAGTAAAACTCTTATTACTTCCATTTATGAAGGTCATGTATGTGTTGAGTTTCATGAGCCTTGGACCCTTGAAACTTGTTGAAACTGCAGTGTATACTTTGTAAACCACATGGCGGTCGATGAGAAGATGAAACCTGTTTCTCAGACCTGAACAGAACCAGAACATGCAGCTCAGCACAGCGTCCTCTCTTCTTCTTCTTCTTCTTCTCTCAGATCAAACTGTCATGGATCATAATGTGAATTCTGGTTTAGGGCGGATTTCCCTCTTTGTTGTTCAGACATTTCATTCCAGAGACTGTTACTAATGTGATGCTATTGCACAATAAAATGAGTCTTAATTCATGTTGTTGAGTTTCTCTTTTATGAGCCTCAAGTCTGTAGTTTCTGCAGAGAAAGCAGAGCCTGTCAGTGAAGGAAAAATGTCAAGACTCACTTTGAGCGGTAACTCGTGTCCGGAGCTGCTGGAAATCCACTGGTGCCTGAATTATGGACGTGAATTTGTTCTGAAACACCAGTCATGTTTTTAAAGGGAAACAAAGTCACCAGATTTTCATTGCTCAAGATTAAAAAACAAAAAAACAAAACATAATCACATCCTCTAATGTTTCTTCAGGATGGCTCAGAACTTCAATAACAAATCTTACTTTTTAGTCAGTCGGTGTCACATCTTTCAAAGGGTAGAGATCTCATCCCTGATTGGTTGGCTGGTTGGCGTCGTCTCACCAGGAGGCACAGAGGGCCGAGGGCCTGCTGGTTTTCTTCCAACCAGGGTCGGGGGCGATTAATAAATGAACTCATCAATTTAAATTCAACTGAGGAATTGGAATTTGAAAAAATCTACAGGAAACTGCATTGGAATTGAATTGGAATTTCAGGAGTTTTGATTCATTCACACAAATGAAGAGACAGTCGAGGAGTTCAACATGAAGATACAACGCTTTAATTCAGGAGAGATTTCTTGTTTTTTTAAGGCAAAGACCCAAAACCTTTCCTGTGATCCAGACCGAGGCCTCCGACCCACCTGACATCAAATTCAAGGACTCCTTTGGGGAGATTCCAGGCAGGTTTGGGGTGAGACATCATCACATTGGTCAGAATTAAACATCACATCCTTGTCTCTATTAAAACACAAGGCAACCCATTTCAAAACTGACAAGGATTTTCAGGCCTGTGGAAAACCTGCTACAGTTAAAGAAACGCTGCGTTAAGGCAAAGAATACATGAAAAATAAACTTCAGCTGGGAACCAACCAGCTTCTGTTCTAAAAACCAAACTGACTGACTGGTTAAACAGTGTGTCGAGCCCAAGCCAACGGTGCTAAGGTAGGTCGTATGATTGCGAGAATAAATAGGTTTTGAGTCCAGATTTGAAGATTTCGACAGAATTAGCTTCCCTGACTGTAAGAGGTAGCTGGTTCCAGAGACAGGAGCTCGGTAGGAGAACGCTCTACTGCCTGCTGATTTTTTCTTGATTCTAGGGACAGTAAGGTAGCCAGCGTCCTGCGATCGGAGGGCACGAGGGGGAATATAAGGGATGATGAGGTCGGATAGATACGATGGTGCAAGCCCATGTAACGATTTATAAGCTAACAGAAGCACCTTAAAGTCAGATCTGGCTTGAATTGGGAGCCAGTGAAGGGAGGTTAGGATTGGAGTAATGTGGTCAAATTTTCTAGTTCTGGTTAGTATTCTGGCGGCAGCATTTTGCACGAGTTGTAGTTTTTTAATACTGCAGTTAGGTAGGCCAGAGAGTAAGACATTACAATAATCGAGTCTTGATGAAACAAAAGCGTGAATTAAAGTTTCAGCATCCGTCGTATTTAGCAGGGAGCGAATTTTTGAGATATTGCAAAGGTGGAAAAATGCTATCTTAGTGATTTCCTTAATGTAAGCATCGAAAGAGAGAGCTGAGTCAAAAGTAACGCCAAGGTTTTTAACTGTGGGACTCTGGGTAAATCCCCAAAGTTTAGAGAAAGCTCTGCAACAAGAGGCAGATGGGTTTTTGGGCCAACAACTAGCATCTCCGTTTTGTTGGCATTTAGTCGCAAGAAGTTTTGTGACATCCAATTTGTGACAGCGATTAGGCATAATTCTAGGTTTGTAAGTTGTGAACGGTCGTCAGGTCTAATTGGTATGTAAATTTGAGTATCGTCCGCGTAACAGTGAAATGTAATACCGTAGCTGCGGTAAATTTCACCAAGAGGTAGCATGTAAATGGAGAAAAGCAGAGGCCCCAGCACAGAGCCCTGCGGTACGCCAAAGTTAACTTTAGAGTATTCAGATATAGTATTTTTATGTGAGACACAATGCGTTCTATCAGATAGGTAGGAATTTAGCCAGGAAAGCGCAGAGTCGCGGATGCCAACGTGGCTTGCTAGGCGGTTTAAGAGAATATTATGATCGACTGTATCGACTCACTCAAATCAAGTAGGATAAGAACAGAAGAGTCGGAATCTGAGGCGAGGAGTAGGTCGTTTACCACTTTTGTGAGAGCAGTCTCAGTGCTATGGAGAGACATAAAGCCAGATTGAAAGGGTTCGAAGAGAATATTACTCGAGAGGTAGTCGGTTAGTTGGGTAGAAACTATTCTTTCCAAGACTTTAGAGAGGAAGGGGAGATTGGAGATTGGTCTAAAGTTATTAAGAACATCAGGATCGAGGTTACGCCAGAGGAGAGAGAGGTGTTAATGATATTGAGTAGGGAGGGGCCTAATATTGGGAGAAATTCCTTAACCAATTTAGCAGGAAGAGGGTCAGATAAGCTGGTTGTGGATTTAGAGGAAAGTATTAATTTAGAGAAGGTGTCTAAGGAGACAGTCTCAAATTGCGAGAGTACGGCGGTGGTCTCTAATGCGTCTAATGCACGATTAGGAGAGGGATCAACGCCTTCGGTGGGTAAAGAATTGCTAATCTCATCTCTAATACAGTCGATTTTGTGATTGAAGAAATTAAGAAAGTCATTTGCAGTAAATTGAGAGCTCGCTACAGGGGAGGGTTTGCAAGTAAGTTTTGCTACCGTGTCAAATAGAAACTTGGGGTTATCTTTATTAGTGTTAATAAGATCTGAGTAGTAGGAGGCCCTAGCGGCGGAGAGCGTACGCTTGTAAATCATTCGGCTATCGCTCCAAGCTAGCCGAAAAACCTCAAGTTTGGATGAGCGCCATTTGCGTTCCAGCTTTCTACACGCCTGTTTTTATGCACGAGTTTCATCAGTAAACCAAGGCGACGGTTTCTTTAGACGGCGGGTCTTTATGAGTAGGAGCGCAACAGAGTCAAGCGAGTCAGTTAGAATAGAGTTGAAGTTATCCGTGAACTCGTCGAGGGAACCGATTCGTTCTGGGAGAGAGGCAAGAGTTTTAGGTAGGAGATCAGCGAGTTTTGCAGTTGTGGAAGTATCAATACGGCGGATGCTGTAGGTATCAACTAGATTTGAATGTCGACCAGGCAGGACAATTTGAAATTTAATGAGATAATGATCTGATAATGCCGGTGGATACGGCAAAACTACTAAGTCTGAAATGTTAATACAACGAGCGAGGACTAGATCAAGAGTATTGCTGTTAGAATGGGTCTGTTCGTGAACCAACTGCGTAAAGCCAAAGTGTCAATTAGGGACGAAAAAGCTTTGCTATGTGGATTAGTTTTACAATTTAGATGAATATTGAAATCACCGATAATTAGGATGTTATCCGTACGAATTACAAGGTCAGAGAGAAAATTGGAAAATTCTTCTAAAAAAGATGAATAGGGCCCAGGAGGCAATAAAGGATGATTAGGTAGAAAGGCAGGATACCAGAGTGGTTGAGGCCCATGCTAATTAGAATGGACGGGCGCATAGTGAGCATCTCACAAGATGAGAGTTTATTACTTAGATCTGGTGAAAGGTTCAGACTCGAATTGAAGATTAGGTCAACGCCCCCACCTTTCTTCGATGTCCGAGCGACATGCGAAAGGTTCAGACTCGAATTGAAGATTAGGTCAACGTCCCCACCTTTCTTAGATGTCCGAGCGACATGCGAGTTGGTGAAGTTAGAGGGGGAAGCTTCAATTAATGGAAGAACATCATTTGGCTTTAGCCAGGTTTCACATAATCCCATTATGTCAATACTATGTTCTTCCGCCAGACTGACTTCCTCCACTGCAGAAAGGCTGGAACACACTCAGCAGGACGGACACTTCCTTTTCCTCAACCACTTTTTGTCTTTATTCAGTTTTTTGAGTTACAAAGAACAAAAATCAAAACAGAGAAAATATAAAAATTCAGCTGTATAACACTGTTCTCTTTAAAAAGCCAATTTTAGTAGAAAAAGTAGAAAAGTTTTAGGTCTGAGCTCTTAAATGGGTTTCTTGGGCCCTGAGCTCATCAAGATCGGACCATGCAAACTTTTAATTCAAGAAAAATCTTCAACTAAAAAAATGAGAAAGTTGAAGTTACACAAGGTGTTTACAGGACAGAAGTGATAAGTAACAAAATGAATAATAACAAAATAAAGCAATACACAAATGAGTGTTGTAGATGTGTTTAGCATTTAGCTGACAGTCTTATCCAGACCTGGGTCGGACCAAAACCACCAGACCGTCTCCTCTCTCCTCTCCTGTGTGGTAAAGTCGGTGGAGGTTCGGACCGTCACAGCCAGTCAGTACAAACACTCATGAAGATGAACGATAGACTCTTTCAAATCTTTTCACAAGTTTGCTTTTCCTTCCCAAGTCTGCTGACTGAAGCTTCACACAACATCACAACACTAAGCTTACACATCTAAATCAATACATTTGAAGCACATAATGATCTATTGTACAGAGATTTAAAAAGAGAAACAAGCTTTCCAGCCTCAGATCTGCAGGCTGGTCTAAAAATCAAAGTTTCTCTGAAGGTAAAAGCCTCTTCTTCTGTTTTCAGTGTCTCTACCAACCAGTGGAAAGCCCTCCAGCTATGAGCTGCCAACACGTTGCTGCTGACCTGTGGAAACCTCTTATCTCCAAAACATCAACTTTTCAGGAATTAAGAAAAGCAGCTTTGTTTTTAGCTTGACCACCATGCAGTTTTGAGTTTAATTGGTTTAGAAAAGGTTTCATAAACTCAATGGTTGTAGAATTTTCTCAACCCATAGAGGAGCATGTGACACTTCAATTAAAATTAAAACAGGAAAATCACCAAACTGAGTTATGAGGTTTTTCCCCAACAGTGACAATATATGTTATATAGGAACAATATTTCAATTTGGCAGCCAAGCAAAATGACTAAATTGCTAAAATGACTTGTTACTTGCAGACGCAGCAAAAATAATTTCCTCAGGATCTTTATCACCAAGATTTGTAGACGAGCTTCTCTCCTCCCAGAGGAATGAATGGAGGCTGTAAACAGAGCAGGACTCCTGCTGTCTGTTGTCAAGCTTTCACCAACTGACATGGAGGTCAGTATATATGGTCTACCAAGGTGATGCACCACTGTTGACATGTTTGTTTTGCTCTGTTTTTATTCATTTCTTTATAGAGATTAGTATTTAATAGTTTCCTGTTGTTTTCTTCAGTTTCTGAATTGGACCCTGATGAATATAAATGTGACTCTTGTGTCTCTTTCTTCTTCACAATCCCTGAAGGCTTTCTCCACCTCTTCCACACCTCATATTGTAGATATTACTGTGACAATAAATGGACCTGAACTAATGGGAAAACTGATAAACTGAAAATAAATAAAATAAAAAAGTATTAAAGTCAGACTGAAATGACAATCTCAAAACAATTATCATCAATTTCTAAAACAGTATTTATGTCATAAGTATGTTTTTGTTCATTTTTGTCTTTGCTACACTCTAGAGCAGGGGTCCCCAAACTACGGCCCGCGGGCCGGATACGGCCCGCCTCCACATTTGGCCCGGCCCCTGAACAATACCAGAGACGCAGACCCCTGTCAAAGAGAGAACGGTATAATGGCGAAAATGTTAGGTAAGAGAAAAATTGATTCAGAATGCAGGGTATTTAACCTGCAGTGGACAAACGATTATTTTTTTGTTCAATGCAAAGAAAAGGCTGTTTGTCTCATCTGTCAAGAGGCGGTGGCGGTATTCAAAGAATACAATCTGCGCCGACACTATGAATCCCGTCACAAAGACGGTGGCCTAAAGGTTAGAGAAGCGAGCTTGTGACCAGAAGGTTGTCGGTTCAATCCCCCGGACCGGCAGGATAAATCTGGGTGGGGAAAGTGAAAAGCAGCGCTTGCCCCTCCCTCATTACCACCACTGAGGTGCCCTTGAGCAAGGCTCTTAACCCCAACCGCTCCAGTGGAGCTGCTCAGTGGCAGCAGATCAGACTGGTTGTACTGATCAGCTTCCAGGTGTGAATGTGATCAGGGCGTTCCTGAAAAAGAGAGCATTGCTCTCAGTGAAACTCCCCTGAATAAATAAAGGTTAAAAAAAAAAAAAAAAATGATAGCTTGCAAGGCCAAATGCGAGCAGACAAACTCTCAAAGCTAAAAAGTGGACTGTTATCTCAGCAGAATACATTTGTACGCCAAGCTAAGCTGAACCAGTCATCCGTTCGGGCCAGCTTTCGGGTTGCTCAACTGATAGCAAGCAGCGGTAAACCTTTCACTGATGGAGAGTTTGTCAAGACATGTATGAATGCTGTCGCGGAGGAGGTGTGTCCCGAAAAGAAAGATGTCTTTAATGCCGTGAGTCGCAAGAACTTTGAGAGACTGCTCATATGAGTCATTTAAGTGAGAGATTCTGCTCTGATAACTAAGCTAAACTTTTACCTGTTAAGATTGTGCACGGCACAACAGAAAGTTAATGTTCCATGGACTTTTTTTCTGTGAAGAGCCCAGAGAGGGTTATTTGGTTATTATTTATTTCATTAATAGTGTTATTATTTATTTCCTGACTTTTTTTCTGTGAAGAGCCCAGAGAGGGTTATTTGGTTATTATTTATTTCATTAATAGTGTTATTATTTATTTCCTGACTTTTTTTTCTGTGAAGAACCCAGAGAGGGTTATTTGGTTATGTGTGGCTTTCTGGAAAACAATAAATTTTTACGTTTAGGCACCCCTGCGATCGTCACACTTTTTCTCTTACAAACTGACCCCGGCCCCCCATCAGAGAAGGGAAAAGTTATGTGGCCCTCACAGGAAAAAGTTTGAGACCCATGCTCTAGAGACTCTCAGTTTGACAGGGACTGTTGTCATGAATATTCACATCAAGGAGTCATAACTGTGATCTGATTTGCTGTGAGCCTTCACTGCTGACAGCTGATTGGCTGCATTTTAGTGATGCTGATGGACAGACAGTCAACACCTGCATTACCACATGACAGACAGGGGGCGCTCTTTGTTTTCACACATTACAAACTGGGAGTTTTGGGAACGTCCATTACAGCAAAATGTCCTGACTTCCTTTTCAATGATCCTGCTCTTCCTGCTGTGATTTCAGTGTGACGTTAAAGGGAACAGCTCTGTCACTGTAAAATCCTTCACTAAGGTGATGGACGGTTGTGTGAAAGCTGAGCGATCCATCTGGAAGTGAGATGAGCTCCTTGGAGATCCTGCTCTGTTCCCTGGGCTCCTGCCTCTTCACCCGGCCCGCCTTCAGCACCGGAACCACCGAGGTTATAATAATCCAGCTCAATGTTCTCCTCTCTTCCTGGCTTCTGCCCCCTGGTGGCCTGGAGAGACACGACAGCAGCCATCTCTGTTACTGGATCACACCTCTCTTCTAGCTAAAAATATACAGTCTAACTACTTCATTTAACCCAATCCTCTACTGAATAAAGATGTTCAGTACCTTGCAGTAGAAACAGAGGGCAGTGACCAGCAACACCACAGTCAGCAGCACGACAACTAGTCTGATGGTGAGATCTGTTGGAGAGGCTGAAACAGATTCAGAATCATCACATCAGATCACCTGACATCATGAGAACAACAGCTCCCATTAAAGATAAAGTTCATGTTGCCTTAAAACCCTTAAAATCACTAAATGAAGGTCACTTTAACATCTCTGTTTGATTCAGTTCTTAGAGAATATGGTAATCTGATCCACTCTAAAGATTATATTGATGTTGTTGGACAAAAGCCACATATCTGCAGAAAGTCAGTTTTCAGGAATGCCAGCACCATAGCTCCTGCATCACATCGCTAGCTTGTCTGGGAAGCTAAGCAGGTTTGGCTGTGGTTAGTCCTTGGATGGGAGACCACCTGGTGCTGGAAGTGGTCTTGGAAGACCAGTAGGAGGTGCTCAATGCCTCAGGAGAGAGACTGGGACTCTGTCCTGTGAGTGAGCACCGTCCTTCGGATGAGACATTAAACCGAGGTCCTGACTCTGTGGTCGATAAAGATCTTACCGCAGGAGTAGGGGTGTAACCCCGGTGCCCTGGCAAAATTCCCAAACAGACCTTCCTTACATCATGGCCACCTAATCATCCCTCGTTACCTAATTGGCTCTTTCCGTCCTCTACTCTCCACTGAGATGATGTGTGGTGAGCGTTCTGGTGCAAACTGGCTGCTGTGCATCACCCAGGTGGGTGCTACACACCGGTGGAGGATGAGTTGAGTCCCCCCCCTGATATGTGAAGCGCTTTGAGTACTTAGAAAAGCGCTATATAAATGTAATCAATTATTATTAAGTAAAGCCTGCTGATTCTCTTACTAACTCTCATGTCTTGTTGAAATGATAAAATGGATTGTTAACACTGTCACATATTCCTGTTGGATTCAGCTTCAGATTCTCCTTCAGGTTACCTGAGACAGTGAGAGAGAGGGGCTGGCTCTCAGAGGAGAAGTTATGAGAGAAAACAGATGTGATAAACACAGCTGTAGATCCCTTGGTGGGCGTGGCCTGCAGCAGGAAACAGGAAGTGGGCAGAGTGATTGGCAGCCGGCTGGGTGTGGTTGTTTGCTGTGTTGGAGGCGGTGGAGGTGAGGTGGAAGGAGCCTCCTGGGTACTGTGGCTGGATGGAGCAGCTGATGGTGAAGCTGGAGCCCCTGGACACCTGAAGCCCCTGCTGCTGGGCCTCGGAGACCCCGTCCATGGAGGGAGAGAGAGAGATGATTGGCTGAACCAGCAGATCTGTAAACAGATAGATGATGAAGACTTGAGAATACATGTGACCGATATCCTAATGCCTCCTTCCTCAGTGAGAAACTGACTGTTTTCTCCTCATCTGTTTTGTCAAAGTGATGAACGCTGATGGTTGAAAGGCGACAGGATTTGTCTGCTAGCAGCCACCGTACAAGACAGAGAACTGCTACATTCATATGTAATACAGAGGAGTCAGAGAGCAGCCTGTCGCTGTGGAAGCAGCTGAGGATGTGATGTCACTGTTCAGTGTTACCTGAGCAGATCAGCTCCAGGCTGGAAGAGATATTAGACGATTTCACCAGTAATACACACTCCCTCAGTGCAGACTCAGACCCATCACAGTGAGGTCGAATCTGCCATACAGATCTTGATGAGGAATCATTTCTCCTTCCTGTTGAAACAGCAGAGCCACAGTCCAGCTGTCTACACACTACAGCTGCTGACTTCAGGTTCCACTCAGAGTCTCGGTCATCCACTGGTTTCCAGTCTCCATGTTGTTTCACCTCCAGTCCACCAGCACAGCGGCTGGCTCCTCCCACCAACCTGACATCATCAGTATCTGAACAGAGACAAGAGAGTAATTAGTAAAAGAAGTAAAGTCACTTTGATTAGAACAGAAATGAAGCCAAATCCAAGCTGCAGCTCCTCTTCTACCTGAGCAGGTGAGTCCAACAGCTTTGCCAGGTGAGCAGGTGTTTCTAGCTGAGCCTGAGCTTCCACAGTCCAGGAGAACGGACTCACTGCCTTCACACTGGAACTCTTCGGTCCACATCGGAGCCTCCACTTCTCCATAGAGCGCCCCCTGGAGGACCGAAGGAGCCCCACAGCCAAGCTCCCTACAGACCACCTCTGCATCCTGCTGGTCAAAGTCAGCTTCACACACTGAGGACCAGAACTGCTTAGACTTCACCTCCAGTCTGCCTGAGCACAGACTAGTCCCATCCACCAGCCTCACAGACTCTGGAGAGAGAGAGAGAGAGAGGGGGGGGGGGGGGGGGAGAGAGAGAGAATTTGAATTTAAAAAGACGTTTTTTCATAATTTAGTCACGCTATACAGTGTGATTGACCTATATCACAGAAAAGAGAAAACAAAGAAAAAACACAAAAAACAAATAAATAACAAAATAAAGCAATAAATACAAGGAAAAAGATCAGAAATTCAGAGATAACAAGTCCTCCTCAACACAACACAACACAACATGTCCCCAACACCCCAGATATTCACAAAAGCATCAATATTATCAGTCAGTTTGTAAAACTCAAACTCCACCCTGAGACGGGCTGCCAGCAGACCAGTCAGCATCAGAACAGGATCCACTGACCCCTGACCCAGAATCTGATTCTTTCTGGCTTTCCATACAGACAGTTTGGCCTCCTGACAACATGTTAATAAGCACTGCCGCAGATAAAAAAAGTCAAAAGAAAAACCTTCCCCCAGACCCTGAAACCATGAATCTAACAACCCAAATAAACCAGTAAGTATAGGACGCAGGATGAAAAGATGTTGTAAAGACTCCTCCCTAGAACAGAAAGGACATCCCTCCCCTATACTGGGATCACTGACTGGCAGATGTTTGAGGATGCAGCTGATGGCAACATCAATGAATACACAGACTCTGTCACAGGCTATATTAGTAAGTGCATCGATGACGCTGTTCAAAAAGCCACCGTCTGCATTTACCCCAACCAGAAACCCTGGGTCAGCTGGGAAATCCGCGCTAAACTCAGAGCGCGGACCACCGCCTTCAACTCAGGGGACCCTGACGCCTACAAAGCAGCCAGATATGACCTCCAGAAGTCCATCAGGGATGCCAAGAGGGACTACAGAGCCAAAGTGGAGTCTAATTACAGATCTGACCCCAGACGCATGTGGAGTGGATTACGCTGCATCACGGACTACAAAAGGAAAAACAGGAGCATTGTTCAGCCCACCGCATCACTCCCGGATGAGCTCAACACCTTTTACGCTCGGTTCAATGTGGAAACACGTCGCCCGCCACGTGTCCACCTGTGGACAGGGAAGCTGCCACGTTGTCCCTAACAACGGACGACGTGAGACGGTCCTTTAAAAGTGTCAACCCCCGCAAAGCTCCGGGGCCGGAGGGCATCCCAGGCCGGGCTCTCAGGGCGTGCGCTGATCAACTGGCAGAGGTGTTCACCAACATCTTCAACCTCTCCCTGAGTCAGTCCATGGTCCCCACCTCCTTCAAAGCATCCACCATCGTTCCTGTCCCCAAGAAGCCGGCGGCCTCCTGTTTAAACGACTACCGCCCTGTTGCACTGACATCACTCATCATGAAGTGCTTCGAGCGGCTAGTCAAAACCCACATCTGCTCCTCCCTTTCTGACACCTTGGACTCTCTCCAGTTTGCATATAGACCAAACACGGCCACGGATGACGCCATCGGCATCGTCACACCGCGCTCACTCACCCGGACGAAGGGAATACATACGTGAGAATGCTTTTCATCGATTACGGCTCGGCATTCGATACCATCGTTCCCTCAAAACTCGTCACTAAGCTCGTCGATCTGGGACCGGACGCCCCCGTCTGTAGCCGGATCTTCGACTTCCTGACGGGCGGACCCCGGGCGGTGAGAATCGGCAGCCACGCCTCCTTCTCATTGACCCTCAACACGGCGCGCCGCAGGGCCGTGTGCTCAGCCCCCTCCCGTACGCCCTGTTCACCTACGACTCTGTTGCCAAGCACGGTTCAGATGTCATCGTTAAGTTCGCCGACGACACGACCGTCCCGGGCCTCATCGCAGACAACGATGAGACGGTCTACAGAGAGGAGGTGAAGGCACTAACCAGCTGGTGCCAGGACAACAACCTCTCTCTCAACGTCAGTACAACAAAAGAGATGATCGTGGACTACAGGAGACAGCAGGGAGGTAGACACCTACCCATCCTCATTGGTGATGCCGTGGATGAAAGGATCAGCAGCTTCAAGTTCCTCGGAGTTCACATCTCTGAGGACTTCTCCTGGACCTTACACACAGACACCGTTGTCAAGAAAGCTCGCCAGCGGCTCTATTTCCTGAGGAGACTGAGGAAATCTGGTATGAACGCCAGCATCCTCACGAACTTCTACAGAAGCACCATGGAGAACTTGCTGACCGGCTGCATCACAGTCCGGTACGGAAACTGTTCTGCCCACAGTCGCAAATCACTACAGAGAGTAGTGAAAGCAGCTCTATGACCAGAGAGTATAGTTGTCCAGAGAGTGGACAGCCCTGCCTGATTCCTCTCTGAACCCCCCCCCCCCCCCCACTTTAACCATACATGATGCCTCATTATACAACAAACCCAACCATGAGAGCAAACCCTCCCCAAAACCAAAAGCCCTCAAAGTAGAAAACAAAAAACCATGGTCAACGCGGTCAAAAGCTTTCTGCTGGTCTAGAGACAAAATGCCAACATCAAGATTATACAGTTCACATACATCAAACAGATCTCTCATTAAAAAAGGGTTGTCCATAATAGATCTGTCTGGCACACAATATGACTGCTCTTTATGAATCAGCAAGTCTAAGTCGAAGTTTTTCAATCTGGAAAAAAGTTTGTAGTCTGTGCATAAAAGTGCGACTGGCCTCCAGTTTTTAATTAGGGCCAGGTCTACTTTCTTAGGAAGGAGGGAGAGAACTGCACGCCGACAGGACACCGGAAGACGACCTGTCTGGGCACACTCCTGCAGCACCTCCCACAGGTCAGCAGCCAAACAGTCCCAGAAGCCTTTATAGAAGTCTACAGGTAATCCGTCCATGCCAGGAGCCCGACCGGGTGCCATCTGTCCCACAGCATCGGTGAGTTCCTCCAGGGAGATGTTAACATCCAGTTAGCTCGGTGTTCATCCGCCTGTCTGTCTCGCACACTGGAGGACCGCACCTCCTCTCCTCCTCGCCCGCTCCTTCCCTCTCCTGCCCCGGCCTCAGCTGGCTGAGCGCCGGCCTCTGAGCTCTCGGCAGCCCGTCTGTGAGGGCAGGCGAAGCGCTTATGCCCCACATCCCCGCACTCAGAACACTTCATGCTGCCTGTGCTTGCATACACCATGTAATGTCTCCTCATGTTTCACCCCGAATGACACCTCTAGTGACTGAGTTGGTGAGTTTAGGAACATGAACACCTGTCTCCAGGTTTTTCATTCTTACACCCTAAGCCCACCGTTTTAAAACTACTCGCCATCTTGCCGAAGCGCTGATGCTCTCGCTCCAGCGCTTCGTTGGGGATAAACGGGGAGACACCAGATGGAAACCCAAGTGGACGGCACGGCCAGCGGGGAAACTTGAAGGTAAATATCATTCAGAAAAACGCCATTCTCAATCAATTGAGCAACGAGACGTTCCTCCTTCAGAAACACAACCACTGCTTTATTCATCCTTGAAGCATGGGACAGATTTTCATGGCCAACTACATCACTCACGGCGAGAAGGAGATCCTCCACCCCGACAACAAACAACACGAAACACCAACCAACACACCGAAACAAAATAAACAATTACAGCATAAACATAAAACTATTGAAACTAAAGACAAATTACATAACAAGAAAGCAAGAAAAGACTTTGAAACCAGCAGCAGCAATCGCTCTCACCAAACGCACTCTTACACACCCAACTCCCAGCATGCACAGCGAGAGAGAGAGAGAGCGAGAGAGACAGAGAGAGAGAGACAGAATGACAGAGAGAGAATTCTGAGGACTGCAGCTGAAAAGGTCAAGTGTCAATATTGATCTAGGTTCAGTTCTTATTTGTTGAAAGGATAATACCAGAATATTTTTTTCCTGTCTCCATTATCTCTCATGAAAAGTCTAAATCCTCTGATGTATTTCCACAGTCAGAAGCTCCTACTGTCTGTTCTACTGCAGGTTTGAACTCATAGACTCCCATTGTTTTCCAAAATACATTAAAAAGCTCAGAGACAAACTGCTGCCTTGACTAACGTAATACATTATTATGTTAACAGCTCCACTATAGCAGTTAGGGGGGAGCTGCCTTGCTGAAGGGCACCACAGTAAAAGAGGGGGATTTGAACCAGTGAGCTTCCAGCAACAAGCCCACTTCTCTTCCCTTTAGGATGCCATTGTCCTGGATAACTTTACAGTTCAGTCCAATGTAAACCACTGACTGTCACTGTGACAGAGGAAGGAAGAGACTGGAAACATTACTGTCATAGTTGATGTCATTGATGGTGTTACCTGAGCAGGTGATCTGCAGGCTGGAAGAGGAAGAGTCAGACCTTGTTGATACACACTCCATCAGTGTAGACCCAGACTGAAGACAGGAAGATCTGATCCTCCATACAGATCTTTCTGAGGAATCCTCTCTCCTTTCTGTTGAAACAGCAGAGCCACAGTCCAGCTGTCTACACACTACAGCTGCTGACTTCAGGTTCCAGTCAGAGAACCAGACAGAGAACCAGTCATCCACTGGTTTCCAGTCTCCATGTTGTTTCATCTCCAGTCCACCAGCACAGCGGCTGGCTCCTCCCACCAACCTGACATCAACAGGCTCTGAACAGAGACAAGAGAGTAATTATTAAAAGAAGTAATTTGATTTTAAATCGACAGCTGTTTCTCTTTTTTTAATTCTCCATTTCTGTTTCTTTTCTCTATTTACCTGTTGAATTGTGTTTTTCTTCAGCCTGGAGTCCTGAGCAGAAAAAGCAGAAAATAAATGAGTTTCATGATGTGATGACTTGTTTTTTCATGTCATTGTCATGACTCATTGTCCATGTCACTGTCCAGTCCACTGTTTGTCCCGGCAGCTGTCGCACGCTCAGCCGTCCCTCTGGGACTCGGCCCGCCAGAGGTTTCTAACAGTTTTTCCAAGTTTTTCTTGGGAGTTTTTCCTTGTATGCTTCGAGGGTCTAAGGCTGGTGGTGCTGGGTAGGTTAGGATATGTACAATAGGTGGGCTTGCTGTGTCTTGCTCTAACTTGCTATTGTGTGTCTTGTGTTTGTTTTGCTTCCATAAGTTTGTGTTACATCATTTTGTTCTATGATTGATTGTTAAATCTGTTGATCAGTTAGATCTAGGTCGGCTCTTTCTCTGTAAAGTCCTTTGAGACAGGCTTGAGATGAAGGTTATAGAAATAAATGAACTTGAACTGAAATCAGAGCCGTAGACAAACTAAACACTCAAGGAGTACTGGAGGATTTTCCAGCAGCTCTGAGGTTTGAAAACTAAACCATCTCAATTACAATGCACAGAGATTATGGACTGAACTCAGTTGTAAAGGTCACTTAAATCACCTATCCATAATTTGACTAGTTAAATATAAATAATGAAATGAACCGACTGGCCGATGTTCCGGGATGCAGCTGACGGTGACATCAATGAATATACAGACTCTGTCTCTGGCTATATCTGTAAATGCATCGATGACATCGTCCCGAGAATCAACATACGGACATTCCCCAACCAGAAACCCTGGGCTAATGGTGATGTCCGTGCTAAGCCAAGAGGGACTACAGGGACAAAGTTATGATGTGTTGCACAGGTTGCGCATGTGTCCATGTGTTGTGATGCACTTATGTGTGTTGCTTGTATTTTTACTGTGTATGTCTTTATGTGTTAACTTGTGAAGCACTTTGTGACACTCATCTTGAAAGGTGCTATACAAATAAAAGTTTACTTACTTACTTACTTACTTACAAAGTGGAATCTACCTATCATGGCTCTGACCCCAGACGCATGTGGAGTGGATTACGCTCTATCACGGACTACAAAGGGAGAAGCAACGGTGATGTTCAGCTTTCCACCTCATTAGCAGACGAGCTCAACACCTTCTACGCTCGTTTTGAGGCGAACAACACCACCCCTGCTGTGCGGTCAACTGAGGGCCTGGACCATGGCATGCTAACTGTAACTGTAACCGACTTGAGGATATCACCTCAGATCCAGGGCGCATGCTCATGCGGCGACCGGCAGTGGGTTTTTTCGGCGTCCTATGTTTTATGTTTTTAGTGAGTTTGTGCGTGTTTTTTTATGCTTGAATGCCTATGATCGTAATGAACAAGTGCTTTTAGACATTTTACTATTGATCTGCAGTGATGGAGCTTTTAATTATCGCTGCCTTGTGGACTTTGATCAACTTAACTCTCGTCTGCAGCGGGCTCAACCTTCATTCACCGAGGATACAATATACTAGAGACTTCCTGCTGCAATGGGATACACAGAATCGAATCACCGGGCTAACGCTAGATCTTCAGTTGCCCGACTTCATTCGAAGGGATTACAACAAAACTCCGATCTGTGATCATTTGAGTTGAGTTAAGAAAAGGAAGCGGGGGAAAAGAGGAGGTGTCAGACTAAAGACTAAAGGCCCTGACACACCAGGCCGTCGGTAAGCGTCTGTGTCCCTAGTTTTTGCGGTGTGTCCCGCACCGTCGGCACTAGTCGGACCCTGTCGGCGGCTTTTCGGCCGATTGAGCATGTTGAATCGGCGGCGGAGCCCGTCGGTGAGAGAGATCACTCTGATTGGCACGAGAAGAGAAACGGAAGTGACGAAAGCAAGCAAACGACGATTGCAACTTCTTATCAGACATATTCTCGATTAGAAGTAGTGAAGCCGTCTGTGATGAGCGAGAGTGGTGTGAAAATGGTAAGCAAACGCTGCTTTGTTTACGGTTTGTATATCCGCAGTCCTAGGTCTTCCGGTTTCCCTTTTTGAATGACGAATACAGACTACCGCCACCTGCTGGTATGGAGAGTTATTTCCCCTCACGCAGGCGCAGAACGTACGTGCTAGTTGGCCGTTGGCCGTGTTGGGCCAGGCCATGTGGTCAAACAAAGGAAAGGCCTACATGTAAGATTAAAAGCCTAAAACACCGGCCTAGCAAGGGAATCAGAAACCTGAACTCTAGCCCACCCGCTGGGCTGGGACCTTAAACAAAGGAAAGCAGCGCCAAAATTCCAACAGGCCCTGAAGTTCACACCTAGGTGCGAACTGGCTGAAACCCAACCTCTGGTCTCTCATTGGACGAGACTCAGGCGAGCCCCGGGATGTCCCCATGACGTCACCAAGAGTATAAATTCCAGAGATACCTTTCCTCATGGCCCCTTATTGCGACCCCGTTGCTGAACAAGGTGGTACCTGAAACGTTCGAACTGTTCTTTTGTTTAGCAGAGGCGCAGTCTTCAACTCGCGGGACGAGACCAGACTGTTTAGTGTTAGCTGTAACACTGTTGGATCCAGAAGGATTAGACTAGCTGTTTGTGCATCCGGCATTCTAACTCCTTACACGCACTGCCGTGTGTAGCAGACCTGCAGAAGTGGACTGGAAGAGAATACAGCTAAGGACACTCCTTCCCTCCAAGAAGACAACGTAAGGATACGTTTCTTCAATCAGGTCGACTTCTGGCTGACATCTTCGCTGCCTACGAGGAAAGCCGGCTGGCCGTTGTTCCGTGCACGGAGAGATAACGGTCCCGCAGATTCTCCTGGGAAAACCCCTCGGATCGATAAGACGGACTCAACCACACACCAATCACTCGAGAGTGATCCCCAAGTAAGAGGCTTTGGTTCTGGGCAGAGACTAGAATAGGTGTGTTAAATAAGCTTGACTGATCAGAAGCTGTAATTGTGCGTATTGGGAAGCGCATCGGACCGCCGCGTCCATATTTATGCTGTATGAAGATACCTCAATCATTGTGCTTGCTGCTTAATTTGATTGTGTTAATGTAAAGCTGATTTGTGTTCAATTGCATGCCGCTGAGCTTGCATCCGTGCTAGTAGCCACCATAGAGAGCCATTATACTGCATTTTACCAGTTCAAAGACCAGTAACCCGGCGTACTATTTCCAAGTCATACCCCGAGTTCCTGTGTGGTAAAAGGCTATTGTTGTGTCTCTGGACGGCGAGTAGAATCTCTAGGTTCACCCTGAGTGTTTCCCCCTTATTCTCCCTCTCTCTCTCTTACTAACCCACACACACACACACACACACACACACACATCCCATTACACATTCATTGCTACCTAAGAATTAGATGGTGTTGGTTTAGCTGCCTAACTCCAACTCCATCTTGGTTCCAAAGCCCCTTTTGTTCAAACTGCGCGGTCACAGCCGCCATCTTGAACTCTCGCGAGACGTTCCACTCATGTGGTCACGTCCGCCATCTTGCCCTCTCTCTCTCTCTCTCTCTCTCTCTCTCTAATCTCTCTCTCTGTCTCACACACACACACACACACACACACACACACACACACACACACACACACACGCACGCATCCATATGTGCCATATACTGTTTGTGCCTTTATGCTTGCTAGTTAGACCTATAGTTATAGTTGTATAATAGTTGTTGATTAACTGCAGTGTTATTGATTATTGATTGATATTGCTAAAGTTAAATAAACTCCATTATACTTTTAAAGAGAAGTTGTCTGTGATTCCTTGTGCATATGTGCTGTAATAACGGCTGGTTGTGAGGGCCTGTGTACGAATTCACCCTTCACTGTTTACTCATAAATGTACAGTGGTACTTAAACACTGTCATTTGGGGGTGAACAGCCATTTTGAGACTGTATTGAAGGTTCGGTTATTGGTCCCTGATTCCAGGGTGGTGCCCCGTTAATATTGACTCCCGTCAATAATTTTATGAATATTAATAATTTCACGATTATTAATTATTAATTGCTATTAACCAAACCTGCCCCTATCAAAGCCCAACAGCCGTTATTCTTTGCGGTGTGTTCAAGTGCAACTTTTTGGACCAGACACAGGCGACGTGAGGCGACGCAACAGTCGGCCTTCGTCGCCGCTGGTTCTTTGATGTCGGTTTGGTGTGTCAGGGCCTTAAGGAAACAGCAGCTCACCCGTATTCCCCTGCCCTCCCTGGTTATAGGAAACATCCAGTCCTTACGGAATAAACTTGATGAGCTACAAGGAAATGTTCGATTCCTCCGGGACTACAGAAACAGTTGCGTCATGGCATTTACGGAGTCTTGGCTTACCGAGCAGGACTCGGATAGCGATCTGTCTATAGATGGATTTGGTACTCCACTTCACCGGGATCGGAAAGCTGAGGTAACAGGAAAATCTCGTGGAGGGGGCGTGCGCCTCTATGTCAGTAAGCGCTACTGTAGCTCTGTGACTGTCAGAGAAAGACTCTGCTCACCTGATGTTGAACTTCTATCGGTGTCGCTCCGTCCATTCTATTTACCCCATGAATTCTCACAAATATTCATAACAACTGTGTATATTCACCCAAAAGCAAACCCTGCTACTGCCACGAGCACTGTATTTGATGTAGTGCAAAAACTACAGTCCATTTCATCCGAAGCACCAAATCTCATACTTGGAGATTTTAATCATGTGTCCCTAAAAAAGTCTTTGACAAACTTTTACCAATATGTAACTTGTCCAACCAGGCAGAATAAGACGTTACATCTCTGCTATGGTACAGTTAAGGGAGCATATAAATCAATCCCCCTGCCTCCCTTAGGTTCTGCCGACCACAACTGTGTGCTTCTTCTCCCTACATATAAAACTGTCCTAAAGAGAGAAAAAATCCAGACCAAAGAGGTTAAAATCTGGTCTGAGGAATCCACTGCTTGTCTCCAGGGATGCTCTGACTGCACTGACTGGGAGATGTTCAAGGACTCTTGCAAGGACACTGATGAACTCACTGATGTAATCTGTTCTTATGTTACTTTTTGCGAGAGTATGATCATTCCCACCAAAAAGATTAAGGTTTACCCCAATAATAAACCTTGGATGTCTAAAGCAGTTAAGTCTAGTCTACAGAAGAAGAAGCTGTCCTTCAGTCAAGGAGGAGCTTCTGAAATAGATGCAGCCAAAAGGGAGGTGAAAGTGGAAATCCTAAGGGCTAAACAAAAGTATAAAACTAAAGTAGAGAGCAAACTGGCTGAGAGGAACCTTGCCTCAGCTTGGTCTGAAAACATGAAAACAATCGCAGGCATACAGCAAAGCAAGAACAGAACCAACATTACTATGGATGGCTTTAGGTCAAATAACGAATTTGCCAACGCTCATAATAAATTCTACCTGAGATTTGATCAGTTTGACTTTAGAGATTGTAAGAAATAAAATTAATATTGTGCTTTTTTATATGGATACTACACTCTGTTCTTGCTTTCCTTTGTCCTGGAAAGTGGAGTGTCTTTTGTCCTGCTTACTATAATGATGTAATCAGTGCTTGAATGCATGCATGATCACTATATATGGTTATGTGTGGTTTTGAGTGATTCTATAGGTGGACATGCAGTTAAAAGTCTGAACTAGTGGGTTGGTTTTGAGCCAAGTAGGTTTGGCTATGGGCCAAGATTTATAGTTTTGTTTACTTTAACCTATATAAGTGGATCCTGAACTCCGTTCTTTGTCACTTCTTTGTTGCTTGTTTGGAACACTGAACTGAACCATGCATGTCTGAATAAAGAATCCACAGAAGACTTTTGAACCTTGCTTAGTCATTTTGACCCACAACGGGTGAAGTAAATTTTTGCATTTACAGTTTGGCGACGAGGATGGGATGGACACAGCACTGAGCGACGCCTGGGGCTAGACTGAGGGTCAACTGCCGGCAGGAGTCTCTAGGAGACTCAGGGAGAGTTCCGCTCCAGCAAAGGAGGTCTGGATCCCGCCCAAAGTCAGGCACGGGTGGCGTTCAGTGGGTCGTCCATCTGTTTTAAAGAGCAAGTGGTGAGTTTCTGTGAATTTTTTTTCTCTTCCTCAGGGAGGGAGTAAAACATTTTTCCTCAGGGAGGTATTCTCATAGTTGCAACAAGTAAGAGAAAAGAAAAAACCTAGGTAGTTAATGGGGGCGTAAAATTTTAGCTCAGGGAGCATAGTTAGGCCTCAGGGAGGTTGCCGTTATTAGATAAGGAAGATTGTCAGGGACAAAGCCCAGGGGGTAGAAAGAGAAATAGCCCAGGGGGTAGAAAGGGATCCTAAGTGAAAAAAAAAATGAAAAAAAAAGGGGAAAAAAAGTTTTTAAGGGGAGATATTGTTTGTGATATACTGTGAGTGGATGGGAATGAAGCGGTGATATCAGTGTCCTGTGGGTATTTATCCACACAAAGGGTACATTGCTCTGAACGAAAGTGTCGTACAAACTACCTGGCTGATATCATGATTAATTTCATTGGCATTGTGTGAATGAAGTTGTGAATGAGTGATGGGTGTGTAATAGAGTATGGTGAAGTGGTTGTCAAGGTACCGAAATCAATAGTGTATGTTGGAATAATAATAATAATAATGATATATGTTTATCATAGCGGGTATAGAGGAGTCATTGCCTATAAAATTTAGAAAATAGATACTTATTGTGATATTTAGTGTAAAATACTTTTGACATAGTTATTTGTCCAGGGGGATTTTATTGTGTGGTCCGAGTGGTAAAAAAAAAAAAAAAAAAAAAGAAAGTGAGTAGTAGTAGTAGTAGTAGTTGCAGAGCAGAGAGAGCAAAGAGGGGAGGTAGCTTGTCGGTGCCGGACACCAGCATCATAAATTGTGTCTAGGGAAGAGGCCACACTGGCCTTCTAAAAACAAAAGAAAGCAACCACAACTGAGAGTGAGATGGAAAGCACACTAGGAAAAGTAGAACTACTTTCAGACCCACTTGCAGGTCCTGTAAAAGTGATAGAAGAAAAATGGGGCAAAAGCGTGGTTGAGGATGTTCCGTTTTGGCACTACGTTACTGAAGGTGTTTTTCCCATAAGAGGCACTCTGAGTGTAAACTGTTTAACTAGATGTAGGGTTATGCTAGAAGAAAAAGAAGAGCAGGAAAAGATGAAATTGAGTGAGGAGAGTAAAAAGAAGGTAAATTGGCATGCGTTCCAAAAGTGGGAGCGAGAAGCAGAAGCTAAAGCAGTAAAGTTCATAGCTAATGTGATGCTTTCAAAAGGGACAGAAGAGATGACTAAGGGAGAAGAAGAAATGGTTAGCAGAAGGAAAAAGAAGAAGAAAAGTAGGGACAGAGAGAGGGACCTGCTTCCCCCCTATGCTCTTTCTCGCACAACTCCACCATCAGGAATGTGTGATGATGAGGAAGATGACAACAAGGGGGCGGTCCTAAAGATGGCAGCTTCAGCCCCTCCTACATCTCAGGCTCCACCTCAACCATCCACTGTTTATCCATCACTACAAACTGTGGGAGGGTCTGAGCTCAAGGAGAAGGAGGCTTCATTGGGGCTTTTAACTCCTCCTTCAAATGTAGGTTTTGCCTCTGGTACGCCTGTTAGGGTTAGGGTCCTGATGAGCTGAAGGAAGTTTCCAAAGAACTGCTGGACCCCCACAAAACCGGAGGTGAGAAAAGGGAGGTTGCAATGAAACAGTTGTTGATAATGTATAATCCTACGTTGGCAGAGGTGGAAGCAGTATGTCGCAGGTGTTTTCTGTTAAGATGGCCGAACATCAAGCCAGCCAGCTGGGACACAATCTACGATCCAGGCTACCAGGAATACAGAGACCAGGTGGATGAGCTCTACTTTGCTGTGAAAACCGCGCTTTCCCTGCGTACCAGTTGGCCTGAAATCTACAAGACCAAGCAAAATGATGGTGAGTCTGCCATTGATTATTGTGCTAGAATGGAATCTGTGTTTGCTGCCCATTCTGGTGTTGACCAGGATAATGATGCCTACAACAACCTGCTGAAGACTGTGTTGATACAAGGCCTCCATCCAACTCTGAAGAAACAAACCATGACTACGTGCATCGCCTGGGAAACCAAACCCCTCAGCGAAGTCTGGGCTTATGTCCTTCATGCTGAAAGGAACCAGACTGACATCGAGCAAAGACACAGTAAGAAACTCCAATCTGCACAGTTAATGTTTTATCAACAGACGGGAACTTGGGGCAGTGAGGTACGCAGAGGGCGCGGAAGAGGACGAGGATGGCGAGGAAGAGGCTATGGAAGAGAGCCACCCACACAGTTTTACAACCAGCAATGTCTAAGGTGTTTCAACTGTGGGGGGTATGGTCATATGGCTCGTGATTGTTCATCAGATCACAGGTCTGGCATACAAAGACGTGAGAATGCACCTGATGGATCCTGGTCACATGCAACCCTCAAGCCTGTCTGTGAATGCTCCAGGATTCCAGCCAGCTAACCCATAGGAGACAGCGGGGACAGGTCAGATAGATCAACAAAATAGTTCAGATGGACAGGCAGACACTGGCCCTATTATAACTTATGGTCAGTATACTAAATTAGACCCAAGGAAACAGAAAGCAGCTAAATTAAGTTTGAAAGTAGGAAATGTAGTGGTGCCCTTTTTTTTGGGTTGATTCTGGTGCTGATGTTTCCGTTGTGCAGTCCAAATTACTCCCAAATGCGCCCAAAATGACAAAATTTCTTAAAACAGTTGGCTCATTAGGAGTCCCGGTGTTAGAACCGATTTCTGAACCATTTTCTGTCACTTATGGTGATTATTTAGGAGATCATCCTTTCTTGTTGACAGATTTTTGTCCAGTGAATTTGTTAGGGCGTGATCTCATGTGTGCTTTGGGAATAAATATGTACTGCAGTCCGGAAGGTATCATTCTCTCTTCTAAGATGCTAGGTATTTTTACTATGACAACATATGAGGGTTATTTTTAGGATCTCAAGAGCATGTAGATGAGGATGTTCTTCTTCACCAAGAACCAGACACCACCTCTTTTGTTCATATGCCTTTAACAACTGAAGAAGAAAATATGATTTCCATGGTTCCGCCTATACTATGGGCTACTAGCGGTTTTGATTTTGGTTGTAGGAAACTGCAACACCTGTAGTGGTAAAACCTAAATCCTCTTTCAGACCATGTAAGAGGCAATATCCCCTCAGCCTAGAGGCTGTGGAGGGAATTGCTCCTGATATTGAGTCACTGAAAAAACAAGGTGCCATCGTGGAGCATCCTCATTCTCTTTGTAATACCCCTCTTCTGCCCATTAGGAAGCCTAATGGTGGTTGGAGACCTGTTCAGGATTTGAGAGCTGTAAATGACGCTGTGCAACATCCAGCGCCCACAGTACCAAATGTGGTAACTTTAATGTCTCAGGTCCCATCTGATTCTTGTTGGTTTACTGTGATTGATTTGGCTAATGCTTTTTTCAGCATTCCTGTGCATCTTAACTTCCAGTTCTGGTTTGTCTTCACTTTTAATGGTAAGTGCTACACATGGACTCGTATGCCTCAGGGTTTCTCAAGCAGCCCCACTTTGTTTGCTTTGGCTGTAGCTGAGAACCTCTCAGGTTGGGAGGTTCCTTGTGGTAGTACATTGATACAGCATGTGGATGATTTGTTGTTGTGTTCCATTTCTGAGCAGGCCTGCAAAACAGACACTGTCTCCATTCTCTGTTACTTAGCAGAGAACGGACACAAGGTCTCAAAACCAAAATCCAGCTGGTTTCACAGTCCGTGCGTTATCTAGGACATATAGTCACACCTGACGGTCGTAAACTCGGTCCCGAATGCGTTACAGCAATTTTGGAGGTACCAAAACCTCAAATAAAACAGCAAATTATGTTGTTTTGGGGTCTTGTAGGCTACTGCCACCCATGGATACGTGACTATGCAGAGATATCTCAACCACTGTATGACATCGTGCACAGTGGTAAACATTTGGCCATGACTGACTTCCTGACTTGGACTACTGAAGCTGTCAAAGCATTTACTAACTTGAAATTAGCTCTTTCTAATTTTCCCTGTTTAGGACTCCCTGACCATAACCCTTTAATCTGTTTGTCTCTGAATGAGATGGGTTTATGTCAGCTGTTTTGACTCAGTCCCATGGTGACAAGCAACGCCTTGTTGGTTATTTTTCTAAACATCTGACTACATCTGAGAGAGCAATGGTCTCGTGCCTAAGGTCTGTTGCTGCAGCTACTGAAGCTGTCCTTGCAACTGCTGACCTTGTTGCTATGTGTCCCTTAACTGTACATGTTCCATATGCTGTTCATTCTCTCATCCTTTAGGCTAAGACTGCTTACCTGACTCCTGCGAAGATGCTGCATTGGCAGAATGTTCTATTTACTATGTCTTATGTTACTTTGAAGTGTTGTACTGTCCTTAACCCTTCCATACTTCTTCCTACAGCAGAGGAAAGTGAACCCCACTGCTGTTTGCAAGTGGTTGACATTGCTACCAAACTTTGTGATGCCTTGTTTAACATACCACTGACTAACCCTGACTTTGTTTTCTTTGTAGATGGTTCAACAGGACATCTTTCTGCGCAAGCAGCAGAACTCTTTGCCTTAACTCGTGCTTTTATTCTAGGTGCTGGAGAAGATATCATGGTCTATGCAGACTCTCAGTATGCTTTCAATGTGTCATAATTTTCATGCTGTTTGTAATTGTCAGGCTCATACAAGTGGTGTTGATCCAGTTTCGTAGGGAAATGCTGTTGCTGCTGTTCTTTTTCCCTGTCTTTCCCATTTTGCAAAATGCATCTGTCTTCTGGGATGATAGTGACAACGACGAAGTAGCTCTTAGATGAACGAGGGGAAACCACTCTGCATCGAATGTGCTAGTAAACCTCTCCAGAGTGGTAGCCCTCTACTGAGTGTAAAGCTCATGGGTTGAAGACGAGGGTTTTTTTTTATTCCTTTTTTGTTTTTCTTTATTTCTGGTTTTTATTCGTGTTGATTGAAGCTTGTTTGTAACTCTTAGAAGTGATGTTTTCCTCACTGTTTAAGTGAAGTATACATAGGGTAGGATGTATCTGGCGTTATTTTATTTTAATCTTAGTTGTCACCTTGTGACAAAAGGGAGGAATGTAAGAAATAAAATTAATATTGTGCTTTTTTATATGGATAGTACACTCTGTTCTTGCTTTCCTTTGTCCTGGAAAGTGGAGTGTCTTTTGTCCTGCTTACTATAATGATGTAATCAGTGCTTGAATGCATGCATGATCACTATATATGGTTATGTGTGGTTTTGAGTGATTCTATAGGTGGACATGCAGTTAAAAGTCTGAACTAGTGGGTTGGTTTTGAGCCAAGTAGGTTTGGCTATGGGCCAAGATTTATAGTTTTGTTTACTTTAACCTATATAAGTGGATCCTGAACTCCGTTCTTTGTTGCTTGTTTGGAACACTGAACTGAACCATGCATGTCTGAATAAAGAATCCACAGAAGACTTTTGAACCTTGCTTAGTCATTTTGACCCACAACGGGTGAAGTAAATTTTTGCATTTACAAGATGAAGTCGAGGGACTTAGATGTAAACTTAAAGTCCTGGAGCAGAGAGAAGTTGAAAAGTCCTTCCTTTCTCTAAAGATAAACAAGAGCCCTGGTCCTGACAATATCAGTGGCAATTTACTGAAGTCTTGTGCAAGGCAATTAAGTTCTATCTTCTATGATATTTTCAGTATGTCTCTTCAGGCCGGTCGCCCTCACTTCTCTTGTAATGAAAACCTTTGAAAAGCTTGTGAAGTCAGAGCTTGCAAGGGAAACCGAGCATGCACTATTTACCTATAGGGCACACAGAGGAGTTGAGGATGCTACAACCTCTACTTAACCTTTTGTTTAAGCACCTAGAGGGGAATAAAACCCATGCTAGATTGTTATTTATTGACTTTTCCTCAGCCTTTAACACCATCCAACCCCACATTTTAGCCATGAGGCTGACAGAGCATTTTGAGTTGAGTCACAATCTGGTGGGTTGGATATTGGATTTTTTGATAAACAGAACACAAAGAGTGAAGGTAAACGGCATTTTATCAGATTCATTATGTTCTTCTACTGGCTCACCCCAGGGCTGTGTTCTCTCACCCTTACTTTATATTCTGTACACAAACATGTGCCAAAGTAAGCATGAGAACAGGACCATATTGAAATTTGCAGATGATACAGTCATTGTGAGTCTGCTACACGATAATGAGTCCAGCGATGGCCCAGTCATTGATGAGTTTGTCACTTGGTGTGACAAATCTTTCTTGGAGCTAAACATATCCAAAACAAAGGATATGATCATAGATTTCAGAACTCATGCTTCAATTTAAGATACTACGATCATTAAAGACCAGGCTGTGGACTGTGTAGAAAGCTACAAGTATCTTGGGACAGTCATAGACTCTAAATTGACCTTCGAGAAGAATTGTGAGGCAGTGTGTAAAAAGGGACATCAGCGTTTGTTTTGTCTCAGAAAACTGTCCCGTTTTCACATTGATAAAACCATGATGACCCTCTTTTATCGGGCTTTTATTGAATCAATCCCTTTTGTCATGGTTTGGTAACCTGTCTCTGCAAAACAAAAATTCTCTAAACCAAATTGTCAAGTGGGCTAGTAAGCTTACAGGTGAGTCTCAACTCAACCTGTCAGTTCTTTACTCCACACAGCCGCAGCGTAAGGCGAGCTCTATTCTTCCAGACTGTTCCCGTCCTTTACAGAGCGAAGTCCAGCTCCTTCGCTCCGGCCGTCGGTTTGTGGCCCCGAGGTGGAGAACAACAACAACAAAACCATACAGAAATACTTTTGTACCTGCAGCCGTTGCACTACTAAACAAAGCACGAGATGATGCACTTCGCCCATGCATGGCACTTTAAGCTTTTGAGGGAGTGTGTGTGTGTGTGTGTGTAGAAGCACTTTGTCATGACCTTCTTAGGAGTTTTTATATTTTACTACTATTCTGAAATTATAATGATACTTGTTTTAAAGTATTTGTTTTGATGTCTTATGAATCTATATTGCTGTGATGTCTTGTTTTTAACTTTGGATTGCTGAATCTCCCGTGTGCACAACAAATTTACCCTTGGGTACTAATAAAGAAACCTTGACCTTGACCTTGACCTTGATATCATTCAAAAAGGTCAACTCACATAAGGCACCGGGGCCGGTTGGCATCCCAGGCCGCGCCCTCAGAGCATGCGCCAACCAGCTAGCAGAGGGGTTCACTGACATCTTCATCCTCTCCCTCAGTCAGTCTGTGATCCCCACATGCTTCAAGAGGACCACCATCGTTCCAGTCCCCAAGAATCCTGTAGTCACCCGCCTCAACGACTGACTGCTGCGGTGAGGAAGTGCTTCGAGCGGATAGTCAAGACCCACATCCGCTCCTCCCTAGACCTTCTTCAATTTGCTTACCGCTCCAACAGATCCACGGACGATGCCGTCGCCACGGCGCTGCACACTGCCCTCTCCCATCCGGACAAGGGGAACACTCATGTGAGGATGCTGTTCACTGACTACAGCTCAAGCGTTCAACACCATCATCCCCACAAAACTCGTCATTAAGCTCAAGGACCTGGAGCTGCACTCCTCACTTTGCACCTGGATACACACCTCCCCCCCGCTGCCCCCCCAGGGCTGCATGCTGAGCCCCCTCCTCTATTCCCTGTTCACCCACGACTGTGTTGCAAAGCACCGCTCCAGCTGAGCTCTCTTATCACAGAATCTGTCACACACACACTTGTGTGCACACATACACACACACACTCTCTCTCACACACACTCTCTCTCTCTCTCTCTCTCTCTCACACACACACACACATACATACACACACTCTCTCTCACACACACTCTCTCTCTCTCTCTCTCACATACACACACACACACACACATACACACACACACTCTCTCTCACACACACTCTCTCTCTCTCTCTCACACACACACACGCACACACACATACATACACACACTCTCTCTCACACACACTCTCTCTCTCTCTCTCTCTCTCTCTCTCTCTCACACACACACACACATACATACACACACTCTCTCTCACACACACTCTCTCTCTCTCTCTCTCACATACACACACACACACACACATACACACACACTCTCTCTCTCACACACACTCTCTCTCTCTCTCTCACACACACACACGCACACACACATACATACACACACTCTCTCTCACACACACTCTCTCTCTCTCTCTCTCTCTCACACACACACACACATACATACACACACTCTCTCTCACACACACTCTCTCTCTCTCTCTCTCACACACACACACGCACACACACATACATACCCACACTCTCTCTCACACACACTCTCTCTCTCTCTCTCTCTCTCTCACACACACACACACACATACATACACACACTCTCTCACACACACTCTCTCTCTCTCTCTCTCTCTCACACACACACACACATACATACACACACTCTCTCTCACACACACTCTCTCTCTCTCTCTCTCACACACACACACACACACACACACATACACACACACACTCTCTCTCACACACACTCTCTCTCTCTCTCTCACACACACACACGCACACACACATACATACACACACTCTCTCTCACACACACTCTCTCTCTCTCTCTCTCTCTCTCTCTCTCTCTCTCACACACACACACACACAC
>NC_136002.1:33107930-33142439 GCF_048128805.1 Centroberyx gerrardi
AAGGCACTTTATTGTGTCTCTTGGAGTGTGTTGGTCTCTAGGTGTGTGTTGGAGTGTGTTGGTCTCTAGGTGTGTGTTGGAGTGTGTTGGTCTCTAGGTGTGTGTTGGAGTGTGTTGGTCTCTAGGTGTGTGTTGGTCTCTAGGTGTGTTGGTGTGTGTTGGTCTCTAGGTGTGTTGGTGTGTGTGTTGGTGTGTGTTGGTGTGTGTGTTGGTGTGTGTTGGTGTGTGTCTTGGTGTTGACATGCTGCGGAGGTCTGATACCAGCTGGTTCAGAACCACATTGTAGGGAATGCTGGTTTCAGAGAAGGGCTTGATATTTTAATGATTGCTGGTCTGATTGATTTAAAACATAAAGATAAAAAGGACAGGAGAACAGGATTTTATTTGTTTGCCTATTAATTCAAAGTCATTATTTTGTCATTTTTTCCCTCCGTTACAACTAAACAACAACAGCAGATCCAGAAACTGGTTCTGGATCCAGATAGAATCAGCTACAAAAAAAACATGCATATTAATCATGAAACAACTGTTAGCAGTTTTCAAATGATACCTTTCATCTGAATAAACCTCTTGGACTGTTGGAAAAATAATACAAATCTGTACAAACAAATTTTTAGAGACAGAATTGAGTTCAGTCAGTTTGAGTCTCAGATCAGCAAACAGTCGATGACCGAGAGAGTCCGGTCCAGATCCAGTTTCAGGACCTTTCTGAAGCAGCTGTATGAACTGGGTATCGCTGGAGAGATGAGTCTCACCTTTCAGTTCAGTTCTGTTACATTTCTGTCCAACGACCACAGAAGAAGAGTCTGCTCAGACACAACAGACACCCTCACTCCTCATTCTTGTCCCTTTTTCCTTTTCTTCTTGCTCTTCTTCTGCACACCTTCCTCCTCTTCCTCTGTGGTTTTTCTCTTTGGCTTCCCCTCCTCCACCCGCTCCATGGCGTCCCACACCTCGTCCTCCTCCTCCTTCACCTCCTGCACCTCCCCCTCCTGTCCCGCCCCCCCCTCCTCCTCCTGGTCCAGGCGGCTGGACAGCAGCAGGCAGTTGAGTCTGGACTTCAGGTAGACTTTGTGCAGCAGCGTGCGGTCGTCCAGGCTGTGGATCCTGAGGAAGCGGTCCAGGCCGCAGGAGGCCACCAGGGGGCGGGCGGGGTGGCACTGCAGCGCCCGCACGCCGCCCGCCAGGCCCTTCAGGCAGCCGCACACCGCGCCCCGCCGCAGGTCCAGCATGGCGATCTGGCCCCGCGTGTTTCCCACCACCACGCTGTGGCCGGCGGCGGGCAGCGACAGCGCCGTCAGCGGGTATTCCTCGTACTGGACCTCAAGGACCGGCCGGCGCTGAGGAGATGACGGGTCGTACACACGCACCTGACAGAGGACAGACAGAAAAACAAATATTATACAGGTGTATGATGAAGGATGTTAAAGAGGAGCTAAACCCCAAACCCAAATCTGTGTAACGCCTGACATCTAAAGGTGAAAAACATGCTGCTGAAATGCCATCTGCTATTGGCTGATCTTTGGTGCCAGGTGATGATGTCGCCACCTGTTGTACTCTATAGAGGGCGACATCACCTGGCACCAAAGATCAGCCAATTATTTCATCAAAAGCAACATTTAAGACTTTTGAAGAGCTTTTTAATACCGTCTTCAACTGAATTTGACTTTATTTTGATTACAAAACAAAATGAAGAAACCAAGCTGTAAAAGCAGCCTGTTTCTGACTGAACAGCTGATGAAAGATCTGAAACTAGAAATGGGCAGAACAACAAAAAGGAGAGCAGGAACTTTAAAGTAAAAAGGGACATGAAGTCCAACTGTGTTTAGTAAAGCAGAAGAGTGGACATGCAGTGCAACGTCATTACATCTCCAATATTAATGTATAAGATGTATGCCGAATGGAAGAGTAGAACCTAAAGACTCCAAAAAGGCCTTAAGTTCCTTTCTACCAAGTGTTTACATTCGCCGATAAGGAAGGAAACTTTAAACTGCTGGATATTTGAATGGAGTCTGGCGTCAGGTTCTCTCCCTACGGGCTAGGCTTGAGTGTAGAAAACCAGAGGAACTTTGATTTAAAGTGGATTTCAGTGAGTGCAGACAGACCTGGTGGTGGCTCGTGCAGGTGACCACCTTGTCGGACCCGGGGATGAAGGCCATGTCTCTGACCCACTCCGGCTGCCGTAGATCCAGCCAGTCGTTCCGCAGATTCTTCGCCGCGAACACCGGCTGCTCCGGCCGCTCCAGGTCCCAGATCTTCAGCCCGTTCTCCTTGCCGCCGGTCGCTACTTTCTGCCGGTAAGCGGGATTCTGCCTCATCCTGCACACGCTCTTCCCGGCGTCCACCTCCGCCACGTGCGAGCTGCTCTCCTCCTTCCACACGCGCAGCTTCCCGGACTCCACGCACGTCACCAGGGCGGACTCGGTGACGGCCAGCCCGGTGAAGCCGCCCTCGGCCGGGTCTCCGCAGCGCCGGGTCTCGGTGAAGACGCCCTTCTCGGTGCTGAAGGTCTTCACGGTGCCGTCCACGGCGCCCAGCAGCAGCTCGCTCTCCGCCGGGTCCGCCCAGCACAGCGCGCGGACCTCCTGGTCGCGGCTCAGGCTGCTCATGTGGCAGAAGTTGAAGGCCTGTTTTCGGGCCAGGCTGACGCCCTTCAGGATGCCGGTCTCCGAGCCGAGCCACACCGAGCAGATCCGGCTCTTATCGGCCATGTCAGACAGCTGGAAGTTAGACTGAGAGACTAGAAAACTGCCATACACCCGAGCTGTGTGCTGCTTCCACACACGCGTTCTTCCATGGGACAGCGTCGCGCAGTGAAGTCGTCACGTCGCAGGCGGAAGTGCTGACGCTCTGTCCCCCCCCCCCCGATTGTTTATCGCAAAAGTAAAAAAAAAACACACAATAATTTATACAAATGTAGTCAACAGTTTGCTTTACTGCTCGTGTCTTAGTTAACCCCCCCAACACAGGACAGTTACAGTTTAGCACTATTCTGATTTTTTTTAGGCCAATTTCATTTCAATCAATAAAGTACAAGAAGTCAAGTAGAAAAAAAACTGACAGCATTAACATTATGCATAAATGAGACAAGACCACACACAAAGCAAAACTCGATACAGAGATATAACAAGAATAAAAAAAAATAAAAATAAAAATAAAACAAATTACAAAAATTAAAATTAAAAAAAGTTAAGTAGTGTCAGGAGATTCCTTGGGAAAAAAAGCTTCATGAACGACAGAAAAAAGTCTAAAAACTTCAGCCAAACAAAAAAAAAACTTCCATAATACAAATGCGTCATTGCAGCGCGACTACATCTGCGCGCATGCGTATATGGCGAGAGTGACACCATTTTGATCAACATCTCAGGGCTACAGCAGCTAGCTAGCTAGCTCAAACAACACAGCGGTACTTTGTTCGTTTTGTTTTGCTTTAATATTAAAGAGTTAGTGAACAGAGACCGGTCCGTTCGGTTATTTAGATATTTAGCTTCCTTCGTCTAAACAAATGGACGGAGAAGAAGACGATTTCATGTCCGGGAGTCACTCCGGTAAGAAAAATTGGTGCTTTGTTTCCTTAGCTTTAACTGCCTTTACACAGCCAGCGTTAGTGGGCCGTTTGTTCCACTTAACACGGGCTGATCGGCAAGCATCCTATATCATATATTACCGTCTAAACTGTGTGATAAATGTAATAAATGTCTGACTTTACATCCGGGAGGTCGTCCCTCTGTCCCCCACCCTCAGCTCGCCTCATGCCCGTCATGAATGGCGGGCAGGTAAACTGTAACTGCCGTTCTCCATCATATATTTTCCTTAAAGTGTTTAAATTTGTAAGTGTTGGTGTCATTTCATAATTATGTGTAAACCAGGCGGGTTCAGTCCAGCTTCAACCCGTCTTCAAACCGCCTCCGGCCCGCCAGCATCATATTGGTCTGAACCTCATGTCAGATTTAGTGCTGATTGGCAAAATAATCGGTAGCTTCTTTGTTATTTTTACTCATGTGCAACCCGCTCGCTTTAGCTGTTGTTTGACTAGCTAGCTACAGCCGCGTATGAGACAAATAAGATTCCCAAAGGCTGACACCTTCCTGCCTTTGTATTTACTGTAAATCTGGAGAGAAGTGCCAGCTAAATCCCTTAAATGTAAGCGTGGTCCTGTTTACCTCAGTGGGTAGAGCACTAACACTGCCAGGGTCAGGGGTTCAATTCCCAGTGTAGCTCAATGCGTAGAAAGAAGTTAATTCTTAGTCTTGGGAAACAATAATAATATCAGTAACCGAATGATTCTGTAACATGCTGGACAGCCTGTCAGGGTGTTCTACTCTTGTTCAAGGCACCAACACTGCCAGATTCAGGGGTTCGGTTCCCATGCTATGTGATGTTAAGATGCTCCAGTCTGCTCTTGTATCTGAACTGTTGTTTCTCCCCAGATGACGGCGGCGGCACTCCGGTTCTGGACGAACACCCCGGGTCAGACGGCGAGGAGGAGATGAGGAGTGACAAGCATCAGTCTGAGGTGAGCGCCCCGCCTGTCACTTCACTCTCCGGTCAAACTGGAATTAATTTGCTAGGGACAAAAAACTCTCAAATTGGTCTTATAACAGTTATCTAATGCTCAAGTCTGGATTTGTTGTTGAACAGGAAGAGGGCAGTGATGGCGAGGACGCCTCCCGCCGCATGGAGGCTAACGCGGCGGCCAGCGGCTCCGACAACGAGGGCCGGCGAGGGGCCGACAGCGACTCGGAGGGCGAGGCCCCCAGGGGCCGCCGCGACGACAACAGCGACTCGGAGCCGGAGGCCCCGCGGCCCGCCAACAGCGACGACGACTCTCCGGTCAAACGTAGGATGAGCGGCTCCGACAACGAGGAGGAGCAGGAGAAGCGCAGGAGGAGCGCATCGGACAACGAGGAGGAGTCGCCCGTCAAACACAGCGCCTCCGATAACGAGGAGGAGGAGGCGCCGTCCCCCGCCAAGCACCGGGGCAGCACCTCCGACATGGAGGAGGGGGAGGGTGGGCCCAGAGCGGCCGTGGACAGCGACTCGGACAACGAGGGCGGCAAGCCGCCGGCGTCCCGGAGCCGCCGCTCCGACGCCGACAGTGACTCTGACACAGAGATGACGGCCAAACGCAAGACGGCACAGATAGACTCTGATGAGGAGGAGGAGCCTGGGAAACAGGAAGAGGAAGCAGGAGGAGGGGGAGGGGGGAAGTGGAAGGCGGTGATGCAGTCAGACAGTGAGGAGGAGGAGGGAGGGAGGAGGAAGACTGCGGCAGGGAGTGACGGAGAGCAGGAGGAGGGGCGGCAGAAGGACGACAGCGACGAAGACAAGCCAGGTACTGACCTCAGATCAGGTTGTGTGTGTTGTGTTGAACTCAGTGAAACCGACTGGGGCCAGACTCACATCCAGCATCGTCTGATACGATGCAGTTTGATTGATTCCATATTTACTGTAGAATTGATCAATACACTGGTTGTCTATGGGAAGAGCTGAACCTGAACTGATTCTTTTGATCAGATTCTGCACAGCAAGTACACATGAATTCAATTCAAACCTTTATTTAAGCCCCGAGAATCATTGAGGTTTCCCTAATTTACAATGAATGAATATTTCTGCCGTATTTCTGACGACTTATTCAAAAGCGGCACTGTGAAGTTTTCTCCTAAAACCCTCCAGTCAATTAATATTTTGGATGTTCCAGACGCTCGGCGCTGTTGTGGTTCTGTCTGGAGGGAACCAGATGATCTGAGGCTTCTGATTGGCTCATATATGGAATAAGCGTATCATATTTTTAAGAGAGAGTAAGAGCATCAGCCTTCACAGCACTTCTCAGTCGAACTCTAGTGCAGGAGTCCCACAGGCCTTGAACATCCTTGAAAGTTTGTGGATTTGAGAAAAAATAAAATAAGGCCTTTTGAAAGGTTTATGAAAATGAATGGATGGCCATGAAAGTATTTGATTAACATGTAGCGCCCAAATTCATCAGTACGCCAGCATCGCCCATCCTGAGGGAAACCTTGTGACGGAGAGTTGTAAAATGAAGGATTTCACCAGGATTTCTTTACTTGAGAAGAGCAGGAATAAAACATGAAGCCTCCATGATGCCTAATTCTGACCTCTGTCTTAACCCAAAACATGAGTGTTAAGTCCTTCTGTTTTAACCCAAAACATGACGGTGTTAAGTCCTTCTGTCTTAACCCAAAACATGACGGTGTTAAGTCCTTCTGTCTTAACCCAAAACATGACAGTGTTAAGTCCTTCTGTCTTAACCCAAAACATGACAGTGTTAAGTCCTTCTGTCTTAACCCAAAACATGACAGTGTTAAGTCCTTCTGTTTTAACCCAAAACATGACGGTGTTAAGTCCTTCTGTCTTAATCCAAAACATGACAGTGTTAAGTCCTTCTGTCTTAACCCAAAACATGAGTGTTAAGTCCTTCTGTTTTAACCCAAAACAGGAGTGTTAAGTCCTTCTGTCTTAACCCAAAACATGACAGTGTTAAGTCCTTCTGTCTTAACCCAAAACATGACAGTGTTAAGTCCTTCTGTCTTAACCCAAAACACGAGTGTTAAAGTCCTTCTGTCTTAACCCAAAACATGACTGTGTTAAGTCCTTCTGTCTTAACCCAAAACATGACGGTGTTAAGTCCTTCTGTTTTAACCCAAAACATGACAGTGTTAAGTCCTTCTGTCTTAACCCAAAACATGACAGTGTTAAGTCCTTCTGTCTTAACCCAAAACATGACAGTGTTAAGTCCTTCTGTCTTAACCCAAAACACGAGTGTTAAAGTCCTTCTGTCTTAACCCAAAACATGACTGTGTTAAGTCCTTCTGTCTTAACCCAAAACATGACGGTGTTAAGTCCTTCTGTCTTAACCCAAAACATGACAGTGTTAAGTCCTTCTGTCTTAACCCAAAACATGATGGTGTTAAGTCCTTCTGTCTCACCAAACAAGACCTTCAGTCATTGAGAAGTCTTTGAATTTGATGTCTAGGTTGTGGAAACTCTGGATATTTAAGCAGCCAAGTCACTTCTAACTGGGTTCCCACACAAGTCTGGAAATGTATGGAAAAAAAAGATCTAGCAATTTCCAGGTCTTGATAAGTTTGGAAAAGTATGGAAAGTACTGCTGTACGTATTTCACTAAATATCACTGTATTGTGATATTTGTCAGTGTCTATAGAGTGATGTGGTGGGTATTATGGTGTGTATTAGTATTATAGTGTTAGTTGGGGCAAGATAAGTTACAGTGTAAATCATGCTGAGCACCGAAATCTGAAAATCAAATCAAGAAATTAAGTGGAATTTTGAAATTGTGCACGAACAATATTATTCTTACTAATAGATCTGCTGATGCAGACTTGAGGTGATTAGATTTTGTTCCCTTGCATTTGCTCAGTTATTAAAATCTCTTCATTATAAGGCATCATAGCGGTGATGAGGTGTGTTGGGTACGCTCCTCTACAAAACACCAGCTTCTGTTTTCATCTTGTGCTGTGAATCCTTTCCTCAGATCAGTTATCATTCACATGTTGTCTGAAATCTGATCTTCAAATCTGTGTCCAGCGTTCAGTCATCGGTGTTGGGGCTGAACGTTACTGACAGAAAATGTAATTGGGATCATTTGACAGAATATTGCACTTGCGATTTAAACTGTGATTCATATCAGTTGAATCTGATGTGAAGTTTTTCTTGTCATACGTTTTTTAGAACTTTAAAATAGTTTAAAGAAAAGTGATTTAGTTAAAAACGAGATGTGAGTGAGCAGATTCACTGAGTTTGAGTCTGAAGGTTTTGATTGGACCAAACTCTCTCTGAAGAAATTAACTGCAGACTGTGAGATTTGAAATTTCAGCACTATCTGAAAAAATATAACGTGTGTGTGTGTGTGTGTTTCCAGTGAAGAGGAAGAAGGCCATCCTGTCAGACAGTGAGGATGAGGATGAGGAGAAGACAGACAAACCAGGTAAGACCGCGGCTCTTGGCTCCGCCCCCCTGACGTTCGGCTTCCTGCTTCTTCAGGTTCTCGCTTCATGACAACACCATGTTTTTGACCGTGATAATCGCACCGTGAAGATCTGATGCCGGTAGTATTTGTGTGCTGTTTGTCTGCTGTCTGACCTCACCGATCGTCTCTCAGCGGCGAAGAGGAGTCGGGCGGTGTCGGACGACGAGAACTCGGACAGCGACGGCGGCTCGGACGGTCCCGATAAAAGCATGGCCGCCAAGCTGAGAGAGCTGGGCTCCGACAGCGAGGAGGAGGAGGACCAGGCGAAGGGCGGCGCCGGGAAGAAGGACGAGAAGACGCTGTTCGGCAGCGACAGCGACTCCGGAGAAGACGAGGAGGAGTGAGTACTGGAGTCGGCCTCGCACCAGTTCAACCAGTTCAACTGAGCTGTAACACTGGGTTTAGAATCGTTCAGTTTGATTCGACTTCAGTTGGATGTATCATTAAATCACATATTGTCCAGGGTCTAATATGATTTTATTAATTTCAGTGTTTTAAAAAGTGTAATAGCAGCAATAGAACATATGCAAACCGAACACCAAAGATACTGAAATCATCTTTATTTTCACTCAAGAAAATAAAGCTTAAAACAGTTTTCTTATTTTGTAATAAAAAACAGAAAGTAGTTTTCTAATTTTATTATTAAAAAAAACTAGACTGATGCCTCTGTCTTTTCCAGGAAAATGATTGCAGACATCTTTGGAGAATCAGGAGACGAGGAGGGAGAGGAGTTTACGGTGAGTAGGCCTCTGAACTCCCTGCTTCGTCAGGGCGGGACTCTGGATCAGTTTCCCCATCACACACAATATCTCAGACGCCACTGATCAAATCTGGATGAAGCTTCAGGGAACTGTGCAGGTTCAGTGCCTGGCTCGGCGGTCTTGTGTATCGGCCTCAGCGGCCTCGTCTCTCTCTCTCCTGCAGGGTTTCAACCAGGAAGACCTGGAGGGGGAGAAGAAGGAGGCGAAGGAGCAGAGGCAGCTGGCGGAGGAAGACTCAGACTCCGACGAGGGAGTCGACCGCAGCGGCAAAGAGTGAGAGCCAGGCCGGGTCACTTCAGTACACTTCAGTACACTTTGATACAGGCTAAATGGAAGTGGACAGTTAGCAGTACAGTCTGATGTGGCAGTCAGGATTTATATGCCAAGGACAGTAAATGTTTTTATTGCAGGGTTCCTATGCAGATCTAGAAAGTCTGGAAATGTTTGGAAAACAAAGTAATTAATTTTCAGGTCTTAAAGTTGGGAAATTGCACAGAAAAGTGTGGAAAAATATTGAACTGTTTTGATATGCACACAAGTCCACAAGTCCACATCCACTCAACATTTCGCACACCTTCTGAAATGTTGAGTGGATGTGGACTTGTGGTTACAATGGATTTTTAAATGTTTAATGTTTAATTTTTCTACCTATTGGAAATTTTCAATTGCGAAACAACTTCAATCATCATCAATTTCTTACGTCTGTCACTCTGTCCAGTACCAGTTTCATGTCAGACTTCGACATCATGTTGGCTCGGAAGAAAGCCCAGAGCGGCAGGAAGAGGAGGAACCGAGACGGAGGGACGTTCATCAGCGACGCCGACGACGTCGTCAGCGCCATGATCACCAAGATGAACGAGGCCGCAGAGGTCCGCCTGTCCAGATCTCGTCATTTGTGACATTTTTTTGGAGAACTTCTTCTGCAGAACAGCTGTAGTTTTTCCAACCTGTGTGTGTTTTTGTCTTGACTTGTCGTCGTGTTTCCAGGAGGATCGAACTCTGAACAGTCAGAAGAAACCGGCGCTGAAGAAACTGACTCTGCTCCCTACAGTCGTCATGCACCTGAAGAAGTAAGAGCTGCACCGCATGAATTATTATCTCATATCGTCCTACGACCACTAATCATCATCATCATTGTCGTCATCTTGGTCTCCTTCTACTTCTACACCTCCTGAGCCAATCCAGAGCCAATAACAGTATTGACAGTTCATAACATTTTTTTGATTATTTGCGGTCAGCCGCTGCACAATTATAGCTAAAATGATAATCTCACTTCTTTTGCAACATACTGAGATCACAATTATTAGTCTGGATTATTTGAGGGAAAACATTTTTTTTGCATCTTATATCAAAATTTTGACTGTTTTTAACGACAGTAGGTGTTCAAAATTAAATGTTTTAGTGTTGCTGATATGCCGCTTTTCTACCAGTATTAATTAAGGAAACTAAACTTGGAATATCTGGTTCTGTACCATTATTTGTACCACCTAAAAATAATAGTAGGTCAACCCTTTGTAATAATACTAGTTACAGTCAGTGTCAGTATTATTGAGCAATAACCCACAAGAGTCCGAGCAGAGCAGTTAAATTAAAGTCCGTATCGGCCCAGTATTTTGTGTAAGCGGAGTTGGAGGTGTCACAGTGCCGTCTCTCTCCCAGACAGGACTTGAAGGAGACGTTCATCGACAGCGGAGTGATGTCGGCCATTAAGGAGTGGATCAGTCCTCTTCCAGACAAGAGTCTGCCTGCGCTCCGGATCAGGGAGGAGCTGCTCAGGATCCTGCAGGAGGTGAGTACAGACGCCACCGAGTCCTGGACGCTCCGGAACCGGCAGGTCGCTGGTTCAGTCCCCGCAAAAACCAGTCTGTCCGTATTGTAGCTTTGGCATTGTAGTGAGACACTGAACCCCAACCTGTTGTTCCTGGCTGCCTCCTTTTGGTAAGGAAGAGGAAGATGTAAAGAAATACGATCCTATTCACACAGTGTGTAAGAAGGTGAAAAAGCATTTTGAAATTCTTTAAAGCTGCAGTCCCATTCACTTTCCCGCCCAGATTCGAACCGACAACCTTCCGGTCACAAACCCACTTCTCTAACCTCTAGCCTCCCCAATCATTTGCTGATGAAAGAACCTTCTTTCTCTCTAGTTTCTCAGTATGTCGACAGCCTTTTGGTGACTTCAGGTTTTCACTAAATAATGTTAAGTGAGATAATCCACTTCCTGAAATGGTTGAGCCAAAATTATTGATTTCAGCTGTGATCCAGATCGTTATGTCTTCAGTTCTCACTCCTGGCCTCCCCAGCTCCTCTTTGTCATATTCAGCAGTATTTCCCTCATCAAGACCCCCACATTCCAGTTCAGTTTCTTTTCTAGTCCAGAAGGTTCTGGGTTCAGGTCTAAGTCCTGTTTGTTTCCCCCCTGCAGCTCCCCAGTGTGAGTCAGGAGACGTTGAAGCACAGCGGGATCGGCCGGTCCGTCATGTTCCTGTACAAACACCCCAAAGAGTCCCGATCCAACAAAGACCTGGCTCTCAAACTCATCAGTGAGTAGCTTGACGCCTCCTCTTGCGGGTGTGGCCTGAAGGCTAATAAACGTTTCCCACATTATTCTTGAAAAATTGTCATCCAACGCCGCAGGTGAGGTTGTCAAAACTATTTAAGGCAGGCGTAAAGGAAAAATCCTCCCTACAACAGTTTAACACAGCTACTGGTACTGGTGATGTACTTTTCATCTCTGGCTCCATTCAGCAGTTTGTTGTGTTTTTCTTCTTGGTGGATAACCGGCCAATCGTAGACGAGGTGACGTCACCTCCAGATGTTTCCAGCAGCTACAGTGGAGTTTGATATGAGAAAATGTTTCAGGATGTAAAACATCAGTGGTAAACGTCAGGTTTTGGTGTCAGTCCCTCAGAATCAAAGAGCGAGGGCTTCTTTCTAGAGCCGCCATTTTGCACCGAGAGACGTTCAACAATCATACAGGGAGAAATCCATCGTAGAAGAGGCCACAGTCATGGACACGCCCCAATGTTCACAAACTAGTTTGCTAGCCAGCTAACAGGTCAGACAAAGCAAAAGTTAACATCTTTCAGCAAAATGGCATCACCCACCTTGGAGTTCAAGCCCCTTGCCCAAAGGCATTCTGGGAAATGTATGAAAGTAGAGGTAGACGAGGCAGGTTGAGGGAAAGTGGGTTCACCAAAAAAGTAAATGACAACACTTCACAAAATATAGAGTAATATATAGAGTTTATAGAACATCACAGACTGATGATATATAGCAGTTTAAGAGTATCTGACGGGGAAAGCAGGTTAGTACCGTAGAAATGGGCAATTTCTTTTTTTGAGCCACTGTTTATTGGTCCATCAGTTTTGTGTTTTATTCGTTTTTGAACAATTATTTGTCATGTTTGAGTGGTCGCGGACCATCTTGGTGTCAGTATTGCGTTTTTAACTTTTAGTGCCAGGTACTGATCCTCCTCCTCTCTGCAGATGAGTGGTCGCGGCCGATCTTCGGCTTGACGTCGAACTACAAAGGGATGACCAGGGAGGAGAGGCAGCAGAGGGATCTGGACCAGCAGATGCCTCAGAGACGACGACTGAGGTACCGATATAACCCGTAACTTTAAAATTAACCAGAATTATCCTTTAACCCTAACCCTACTATGTAACCCTAACCCGTACCCTACACATAGCCCTACTAATGGTTAATAAATTAACCATTAATATGCTAATTAAGACACTTCAGACTATACTAAGATAACCCCGACCCTGTCAGTCCAGTCCTAGCCCCACTCTGCCTCAGCAGAGATGATTAAGTGGTAATATAACCAAACCAATATAATATAATCCAAACCCTGTAACTCTGGTCCTACCCCTGCTTTAAACTGCCTCAGAGTTCACCAAGGTCCTAATAAAACCCTTACTGTTGCCCTGTAACCTATTAAACTAAAACTTATCCTACTTCATAACCCACATCCTTACCACACCCTTAACCCTGCTGGTTCAGAGGAGATGATTAACCTCCTCATGGGACCCCAAACATTAAAGGGAAGGTTCAGTGATTTTTAGAGGCCTGTCCTATTCATCACTAACCATGTCCACTATTACAACATTCAAAACATTTTGTTTTTGAATGTTGAAGTTTTTGTCTCGGAGATCAGCACCAGCCTCCTGTTAGCATTTGTTAGCAGTGCTAGTGCAAGTCAATGGGGTCTGAAATGCTTTCAAAATCCCATTCAAGTGCTTTGAGCAATTTCTATTACATATTCTTACTATTACAACAGCTATGGAAGTATATGGAATGGCTTACAAGTGATTTTAGCTGCTGCTGATTTCACAGAAACACAAGCTCTAATGTAAAAACATTTGGCTCAGTCTAAGACGGGGCTTGATTAGTGAGTAATGGGGAAGGTTTATAAAATCACTGAACCTTCCCTTTAACCCTACTTTACCACTACTTCCACTACTAATATGACCCTAACCCTACACCACCAGTCCTAACCCTGCTCTATACATAATCTTACCTCTCCTGAGGAGATAATTAAAGGTGTTATATGTTTCATTTTTAACCAACAATTTATCATAGTCAGATTAATCCTGCTGCCTTGGTCTAATGACTGTAAACCAATGAGTCCATGTTGGAGACGATGGGTCTCCTCTGTCTCACAGCAGTAGTATTGTTGGTTCTAGTGTTTCTCCACATTAAGACTACTTTTCCCATAAGCCCCGTTGCTTTCCCTCCATCTCTTCATGGTCAAATATTGTGTTCTTCCTTCCAGCCTTTCCTCTCATCCTATTATCATTTCTTTTAGACTCCTCCCCCTTTACAGCTCCATCATTCTTCTTCTCTTTCATTCCTCCATTTCATCTCTCCATCCCCCCTCCCCCCAGTCAGCCCCAGAAGGTGGAGCGGGCTGAGGAACCTGACGTCTTCTCTCCTCCAATCAGGTTCAGTGGGAAAATTGCATGGTTGCCATGGTTGCACTGCAAGCCCCGCCTCTTGACTGACTGTCTCTAACGGTCTTTGGTGTTTAGGAGTCATGTCACTGTTAAAGAGGTGATCCTGAATCCAAAAGCAGGCGACTTGCAGGCCCTGCAGTAGAGAGTAGTTGGTTGTAGAGTTTTTTTCTTTTTTTAGAGTGAACTCTTCATAATAGGAGTGATTGTATAGATGATATGTTTATAGGCTAAACCCCAGGTTGGGTCTTATTTTGATACTTCATATTTTTAGGTTTGAGGTCAGTATGATGTTCAATCTGCGCACAGTTATGTTTTTTTCTGCCCAAATCAACAAATGGGTCTAAAAAATGAAGAAATTTGGAACAAATTTGATGTTCAAGTCTGTACCATCTGTCTTTAGTTTATTGATTGATTGATTTATTGGTTTGAATCTGAAGGTCTAGAGTCAAAACTCAATCACCTGTCTCTGTCTCCTAACTAACTCTGCCACCCAACTAACCCTGTCACCTAACTAAGTCTGTTTCCTAACTAAGTCTGTCTCCTATCTCAGTCACCTAACTATCTCTCTGTCTCCTAACTAACCGTCTAACTGTGTCTATCACCTCATTAACTCTGTTGCCCAACTAACTGTCTCTTACCTAACTGTCTCTGTTCTAACTGTCACTGTCACCTAACTAACTCACTCACTATGCTGTTGAAACATCTGGTTTTGAAATGTTCAGATATCTCCAGTGACATTTTTAGTGTTGAACCCTCTGGTGTTTGGAGTCAAAATCAAATCAGCAAGTTCTGCTCTCCAGTGGAAGTTTCCAGTGTATTCCTGTTGAAACAGCAGTTTGTGCTGGTGTGTCCGTACAATTAACAGAGCAAGGAGTTAAAACCATTCAGAGATTCAGTCAGGGACAATATCAGCAGCCTCCAGCCAAATGCTGGGCGTTTTTTATCCTTGTTTGGTACGTTAAGCATCATTAGGAGTCCTATTCTGTTGACAATGAAGTTGGCTGGTAAAATGGTGAAATTGGTGAATTTTGGATTTTACCTTTACCTGTCGCTGTGTCCAAAATAAAGTAATTATGTGGGCCTGGCTGCAGCCGAGGCGTCAGGATGTGTTGTCATTGACATGCTAACTAACTGCTGTGAGGTGGAGAATGGCAGTAATAGCATGGAGACTCAGCCGCTGTTCTCAGGTGGGAAACCTCCACCAGCTGCCAGACTGCTGCTGGTTAAAATGTGGTTGAGGCTGCTAAGTTTTTTCCACCAGATACACAGCAGGAGTTTTGAAGACTGTGGAAGTGTTGATGTGTTCAAACGGCCATTTCGGCAGGTTTAAAAAATTCTGATTTGGGAGGTTTTTTGCTTGTTTCCTGCCCTGGTTATGCTGTGTTGTGACTGAATGGTGAAATGTTAATTCACTATCTCTGCCGTAACCCCAAAATATCTCTCTCTCTTTCTCTTTTACTTTCAGTTCAGGGGGTCAGACGCCTCGGAGAGACCTGGAGAAACAGCTGACTGGAGAAGAAAAGTAAGTCCGACTTTACTTTTCAGATGAATTTTCGCAGCATCTGTCCACATCAGTCAGCAGCTATGTGCATTTTTAGGCTCCAGTCAGCTGGGTAGTTTTAAACTATAAGTCCTATTTAAAATCTGTGTAGGATTGTCAGTTAGTGAGTTTGTAATTTACGTTTCCTGTGTATCATTATTTTCATTTGTGCCCCCCCCCCCCCCCCCCCCCCCCCCCGCAGAGCCCTGCGACCCGGGGACCCAGGGTTTTGTGCGAGGGCCCGGGTGCCCATGCCCTCCAACAAGGACTACGTTGTTCGGCCCAAATGGAACGTGGAGGTGGAGTCCAACAGGGTGAGTGGAGGATAATGGATGGATGGATGGATGGATGGATGGATGGATGGATGGATGGATGATGGACAGATCAGTTCTGTGTCCCAGAGGGTTAAAGATCCCGTCAGTCATGAAGTCTTAATGACAGAGGGGCCGTAGCCACATTGTGTTCAGTTCAGTCTTGTAAAGAAGAACGTCACACCAGCTTCCATTCAAAAATCTGTCAGTTTAACGTTGCCTCTCTTCTGCAGACATGCACACCTCATAGCACATTACATGACAAGACTCTTTTACAAATCCTCAGGGTTCACAGCACACATCCAATTTGCCAATTAATCCATCTTTAAATAAAATTTAAAGCTTTTAGCAATAGTTCACCTCTTATTCCCTCAATCTTTGTCCACCAAAAGACACTGGAGGGTGGCAGTGAGCGGTGTGAACCAATTATACAAATTGAGATTTTCTTGAAATAAAGTTCTGCTTGGTTAATTATATGCCGATGCATATAAGACACATTTTTGATAAGAAATGTAATGTGGATAAATCACATCCAGATACAATGCTAGGTGTAAATGTATGTAGGTGTGTATGTATTTATGTATGTAAATCTGTATTTAAGTTTCGGGGTGCACTGAGGGATGAACCCTCATTTACAATGCAGCCGAGAATACAACAACAGTCAAATTAAGTAAATCAATCACCATCAAATCTAAGCAAGTAAATACAGTATTAATTATTAGTAGTATTTTTTTTTAAAGCGGTTACATTCGAACTCTGACAGAAGTCAGACGTTTAAATTGATTTAGCGTTGATTGTGTAGAAGGAGCAGCAACTCAGTATTTTGGACATGCAGTGTTTAACAAATGAGAAAATATGAGAATTTGGGAAACAAAATGGTCCAAATGTTGAAAGCTGTCTTGAGGTGAGTGGAGGTCTGTGGTTGGGTGGCCGTCTGTCTGCATCACCCTCCTGTGTCAGGAAGCGAGGTCGGCAGCTGAGATCTGATTGGTCCTCCGTAGAGCGCCTTTAGGAAAGGCATCGGCCGGCTGGAGAAGCACAAGCGGCGGTTGGCTGAGCAGAGGAAGCAGCGCCGCCTGCAGGGGGCGGTGAAGATCAGCGTGGAGGGAAACAGAATGCCTCTGTAGCTGCTGCTGCCGCCTGTAGGGGGCAGTAAGTCCTGCTGCATGGTGTGGCTCTGCAGTGTGTGGTGGCAGTCATTTTAAAGGGGCGTTAAGTAACCTGTGGCCTTTATTGACCTGCACACACACACACACACACACACACGACTCGTCCCCCTGAGCTACGGTGGCCTGTAACTATAAAGTGACATTTTCCCAGTAGAGCAGTAAGCTAGCTGATTACAGCAGAGATCCAACAGAAACGTCTAGTGAAGAGCTGATATTTATTTTTATTTATTCATATAGTTTATTTGATAGGGACAATGCAAATTAGCATAGTGCCGCTTCAGCTGGTTACAAACAACCTGCTGTTTCCCCCCCTGTATTATCCACTGGTCACCTGCAGGGGGCAGTAGGTCCAGCAGTGTGTGTTGTGTCAATAATGGAATAACATTTACCATTTGGTGGAGGCTTTTACCCAAAGTACATACTGTGAGTGTGTACTGTGTGTTGGTGGGAGCTGAACCTCTGACCGCAGCAGCGAGTCTGGTGTCTGAAGGCTTTACCTCAACTGTAGTGATGACATGACCCTGATCCCTGTGGCAGAGACCGAACCGCCGGCTCACCCTGCATGGCTCCGGGGGGCGAGGGGGGGGGCGAGGGGGGGTGAGGTGTGTTGAGCAGCGAGCGGCCCGGGGGCTTTACTACAGAAGCCCATTAATGTGTGTATTCATACATTTTATTTATTCAGTTTTCCCGTGATAATGAGTACATTTTCTTTGTTTTCTCGAGTTAACGCATTTTGTTTTCCCAAGAAAATTATCTTGATTTCTCATGATCTCGGGATCACAAAAACTGTTTTCTGGAGATAATGAGATAATTTTGTACTTGGAACTAACATCCTAAAGGAAAGCAGATCATTCCAAACCCAAATGTTGCAGTCGGTCTCGATCAGCATGGCATCATGAGGAACAATATCAATTAATTCATTATCTCAGGAAAGCAGTTTGGTTTTCTTGAGATAATGAGATAATTTCTCTCTGCCCATTACTGAACTCCAGATAAAGAGATTGTGGCGTTATCTCTGGAAAACAAAATGTGTTCGCTTGAGACAATGACATGAATAACTCAAGAACACAAAAGTAAATAAACTTATCACGGGAAAAAAAAAACTGCGTACATAAAATGTATGAATATACTGTATGTCCTCAATGGGCTTCTGTACTTTACTGCACTCCCTAATGCGCTCTCTCTCTCTCTCTCTCTCTCTCTCTCTCTCTCTCTCTCTCTCTCTCTCTCTCTCTCTCTCTCTCTCTCTCTCTCTCTCTCTCTCTCTCTCTCTCTCTCTCTCTCTGTCTCTCAGGGTCCGGTGAAGAAAGGTTTATCTCGTGTGGATAAACAGATGCGGCGTTTCGCCGACATCCGCCGCCTGACGAAGACGGGTCACGCTGTCAAGATCAGCGTGGAGGGCAACCGGATGCCGCTCTGATTTTAACCTCCTTTAGGATTTATTCACTTTTTTTTCTTTTAATGTTTCGTTCCTGAACCATCCCACAGTTCTCCTCTGCCCCCCCCCCCCCCCCCCCCCCCCCAATCACTTTCAGTTTACTCGTTTCAGAATGTGAATATATGCTGCAGATTGTTTGTAAATTAAATTACAGTTTGTTTCATTCACACAGCGGCCATGTTTGATTTAGTCAGACTCAGGGTGGGAAACCCGACCTGGAAGACGGAGAACAAGCGGGAAACTCACTGCACTGAACTGTCCTTGGATCAGGTGGCAGATCCAGATCAATGGTCCATAATGTTAGCTAACATTAGCAGTCAGCTACGTCCCATTTATCTCCAAACCAACGAGGTTGAACTGTGCAATTAGTTTTAACAGTTGCAGTTTCAGCCAGCTAAAGTTACCTGCTAGCATTAGCTAGCAGGCACAGCTAACATAAACAGTTTGACTTTAAAAGAAGCACCATTAAGGATATGAAGAGTAATGTTAGCACATTACTAATGCTAAAGCTGTAGGCTGTTAATGCTGACAGTTAAGTCATGTGACTGGTTGGTGTGAAGATAAATGTAACGTAACTGAGTGCTAGCGTTAGCTAACATTAGCTATCTGGATCTTTGATCTGGATCTTCTCAGCTGCTCGTCTCTCCACCAGATCAACCGTCATTTAGGTTTTTATTCTAAAGTTTCTGTCCAAAGTGCGATGCATCAAGCCTGCCGTCTCCTGGTTGGGGTTATGATGTAACTCAAACATGGCCGCCGTGCGGATAACAACCCCGACTCTACAGGACAACCTTCTCACACCTCAACTTTGTCATTATTTGATTTGGAGAGAAAATCCCCCCCCCCCCCCCCGTGTCTGAGTGTGAAGACGTTTCATTCGGTGTGTTGGGACATTACCGGCCGGCCAGACCTCAGTCCTTTTTTGTCCCTTTTCTGTTCCTGTAGAGGCTGTACAGAAACCAGAGGTAACTGTCTGTAGGGCTGAGTCACGCAGGTGACAGAAAGATTCGTAACTCTGTGGTCGCTCTCCTCCTGCGTGTCTGAACAGGTAAAAACCACATGAATCTGTTTTTTACTGCGTTCAGACGGTCCTGATGTCAGATCTGCCGTTCAGGAGTGAGGAATCATGTCTCTGTGATCGCAGCCCGTCTGTCTGTCCCGGGTCACATGACGCTTTTCATAATAAAGAGGTTCAACTCTCCGCTCCGCTCTCATTATTTCATCGTGTTTTAGTTCAGTTGTAGTTTCAAGGTAACGGCAAACTAAATCCAGTAATGAAGCGTTAAATGAAAAGGAGGGTAAACTATAACCTGCAGTCTGTTGGCAAGCAAGCACTAATATTAAGAAATCATTTTTTTCTTAAAAGGCCCAATCTACATATAACTTTCAGTTTGATGCTATTTTCTGTGATGCTGTGAATCTTTGTCACCATTTAAAAGCTGGGGCAGCTGAATTTATGTGTTTATCCTCCAGTACGTCCCTTCATAATTTTTATATTTGACATGGTAACTATGCATAAAAAACATTTAAACTGGTTGCTTGCAGTGTGGTTCATCTAGGAATAGAGGCTTTTTCTACTCCTGACCTCAGTGTCTTTCAGAGAAACTAAAAGGTAAATGAAACAGAAACTCCTCCGCTTGAATTTTCTCCGCTTCGTTTCACGTTGCATTTTAACCTCGGAACAAAGTCACAGCTTCAACACTGAACATTTACTCTTTAATGTGCACAGTTAACATTCAGGCAGTAACAAGCGTTTGAAAACACAGAACCACTACAACAAGACTGAGTTTACACAGGAACGAGGTCAGATCAGCAAGACGCTGCCGTCACAGGCAGGAAGTTGTCATCACACACGAGACGAACTGAAGCAACAGGAGCGCCGGTCATGTTGGGGGCTGATGGGAAAGTGCAGAACAATCGGAGCGCAACGGAAAACTTTTAAAAAATAATCAATGTTGCGTTGGCTAACTGCAGGGAGCAGTTTGATGTTGATTTGCCTTTTAAAGACGTCTGAATTCAGCTCCGTTCGGTTTACAGTGAAAGTTTAGTAACGGCTCCGTCTTCTGGGGGAGATGGAAAAATAAAGCATTATCTTGTACATACGGACTTCTCTGCTGCATATTTTTGATATTTTTATCTGTTTAAATGTGTAGTAATGTATTTACTGATTGGTCTAAAACTGGGCGATACAGAGCCAGAAAGATCCTGGGCTCTATCCCAGGCAAAATATTAAAAAAGCCTCCAGTGGGTCGGAGGCTGCTCTGGTTCTGCTGTCGCTGTAGTTACATGTGTGTCGAACAGGGTCCGTATATCAAATTTGCAGTGGAAAACCAAAATGTACCGATCCTGTGCCATGCTGGACCAAGCCAGACCAGGTCCAGACCCGGTCCAGCTCCGGTGCGGTGCGTCGTCCCGGTGTAAACTCAGACCTGCAGCTCTAGTAGAAAAGCTACGAGGCAAAACCTGGAGTCAAGCTGTGTCAGATAGTTCGAGCGTCGAGGCGCCGGCCTCCGGTCAGAGAGGCCCCGCCCGCCGAGACGGGACAGAGCAGCCCCGCCCGCCGGGACGGGACGGGACGGGATGGAGAGGCCCCGCCCGCCGAGACGGGACGGAGCAGCCCCGCCCGCCAGGACGGGACGGGACGGGATGGAGAGGCCCCGCCCGCCGAGACGGGACGGGACGGAGAGGCCCCGCCCGCCGAGACGGGACAGAGCAGCCCCGCCCGCCGGGACGGGACGGAGAGGCCCCGCCCGCCGGGACGGGACGGAGCGGCCCCGCCCGCCGGGACGGGACGGGACGGAGCGGCCCCGCCTGCCGGGACGGGACGGGACGGAGCGGCCCCGCCCGCCGGGACGGGACGGGACGGAGAGGCCCCGCCCGCCGGGACGGGACGGAGCGGCCCCGCCCGCCGAGACGGGACGGGACGGGACGGAGAGGCCCCGCCCGCCGGGACGGGACAGAGGGACAGACAGAGGAGAGTCAGAGACGAACTGTAAAGCTGCAGCAGTTTGTCTTGTAGCGGATGGGAAAAACATTTTTAAAACTTCAAACACTTTGTAGAGGTTCAAACACCTTTTATCTCAACGATGACACCAGAAACGACACCAGTTATTTATATAACTATACAGATGTTCTGTCTTTAATTTATTTAAAGTTAAATAAATAAGAACTAAGGTTTGGACTTCCCATCTGCCACAATACAACATGTGCTGGAGCTTTAGAGCTTCCAGGTAACGCTCATGTGCTCGACTCTGTCCTGGCTGACTTTGCCTTTATAGGTTCCTTGGACAGGACCCGCCCCACCACACACACACACACACACACACACACACTCCAACATGTCCCCTTTTTGCCTGAAAGCTCATATTGAATACCACATCACACTTCAGTGGGCAGTTAGAGTCCACGACCTGCTGAGGGTTTTTAGATTTTGAATCCGATAAAGATGAACCAAGAGTGAACGGGTTGTCCTGGTCGGCAGCTCATATTTACAGTAAATCCCACATGACTTGAATGCAGCGTGAGTTTAACTGCAGCAGGCTACCTGGTGGCTACTAGTGGTGGTACGGAAGCTCATTGAGGACAAAATTGAGGAGATCATTCTCTCATTATGTTGGGAAAACAAAGTGTGTTCGGTTGAGATGAAGACAAAAATAACTCGACATCTTGAGAAAACAAAGAAAATTAAGTCATTATCACGGGAAGACGGCGCAAATAAAATGTATGAATATAGTGTCCCTAATGGGCTTCCGTACTGAAACAAAAACAGCCAGTTGAACCTTAAACCCTTTCAGCAGACTGATGGTGGGTTCATGAAGACCAGATGAAGTCTACATTACCCAGCATTCACCTGGTGGCTGCTGGTGACGGCCCGGTGTGTCAGGTAGTACGCACTGAAAGCTTTTGGGAGGCGGTGAGGGGCGAGTAGGAGCAACGCTGCATTCAGGTGATCCTCGTAAACTACAATACTTCCGTCTTTATCACTGGGAAGTTGTGAAGTCAAGTGGGAAACTAAAAAAAACCTGATTCACACAGACGGGACGTGGCGGCACCAAGTGATTTGTAACCACTGAGGAACTCATCAGTGATTTTAATCCACTGTGAATCTGCCTGTCTGTCTGTAGTTTGTAAAATCATAATTTCGGGCACAAATGACCTTCCGTACGTCGCTGAAGGCGGAGTTCCTCTGACAATACTAATCCTGTAATCCGGTCATTTTAACTGTAATTTGTTTTTTGGTGCACGATTTCTGCTTCTTCTTCTAGACGTGTGATTTCTCTCTTCCTCCTGGGATCTGTAGAGGAAAGTTCCGGATGCGTTTTCAGCACAAACTTGAGTTTTGTTTTGTTTTTTCCGGTATCAGAAGGTGGCAGCTTGTGAAACCTTGACTTGATACGGCTGTATAGTGACCGTGGATTTCATTCTCCTGTGTGATTGGTTGATCGGATAATTCATTAATTACATGAAGTGGTCACAGAACCCCGGTGCTGTGTGAGGAGCCTGATGAGCTGACAGGGTGGGACGTCTGACTGCCTCATCTGTCTGTGGCGGGACGTTTCCTAATCCGGCGTCATGATCAGACATTTCATCAGTAACATAATAAAATATTGAAATAATAATATCCTTCGTGATCAAACCACATGTATCGCAAATATAAATCAAGAATTTTTTTTTGAAAAATATTTGATTTTTCCAACTTGTACAAGCCTCTTGCATGGATTTACAATATAATGAGTTTACGAGCAGCACCTGAACGCACCATGATCAAACAGTTCATCACTGGCACATGTGTAGGTGTGTGTGTGTGTGTGTGTGTTGGGTGGTGGGAGGCGGCTTGGCGAGGTGAAGGCAGGTGATTGGCTGGTGATTGGCGGTCGGTGATTGGCTGCTGGCTGCTGGTGTGCGTTTCCGTGGTGATTCCTCTGGAGAGAAAAGACACAAACAGGAAACAGGTGAGCTCAGCTGCTGCGTTTACATGCACAGTAATATTCCAGTAACTGCGACACTCAAGTATTCCGTTCCGCTTTCCAGCAGGTTTCAAAAGTTCAAAGGTCACGAAACTCACTCAACACATGGAAACTTTACTTTAACTTAAGAAAAACAAAGACACCAGAGTTGCCTGTTGGTGTTTTTCAGCAGACGGCAGCGTTGAGGCTGCAAAGCCTGTTCCTGAACGCAGCACGCAGCAGTACTGTACCTGTCCAGAGGAGGGGGCTGTGAGGGGGAGGGGCTGTCGGGGGGGAGGGGGCGTGGCCTATCCTCGGCTGCTGGGTAGACGACTGACTCCGATCCTGTCAATAGGCGGACTGACCCGTCGCCGTGACTCCACCACCTTCCTGCAGACAGACAGAAACACACAGACAGACAGTTAGAAACAGACGGAGGGACAGACAGGGTTTGTCCAGTCTTGTGAGCAAGTCACTAACAAAATATAAAAATAAAATTCAAAATGTCAATGTAATGTTTGAGACTTACCCTCCTCGCTCTCTCTCTCTCTCTCTCTCTCTCTCTCTCTCGCTCTTTTTCTGTTTTACACACTTTCACTCACTGACACTCATTTTGTAAAAACGGGTTGTTTTGATTGGCTGAGCGTCAATAACGAGCTGCTCTGATTGGCTACAGTACAAGCCGCTCTGATTGGCTGCAGTACAAGCCGCTCTGATTGGCTGCAGTACAAGCCGCTCTGATTGGCTGCAGTACAAGCCGTCCTTCTGTCACTCAGCTTTCTATTGGTGGATGTCAGTAATGTGATAATTAAGGTTAATGACCTCATCAGGTCAGCAGGGTTTACTGCTGTTGTTTCCATCTGTCTGCAGAGATGTTCAGTCTGTTTAATTCAATCATCAGAGTGAAATGAGCTCAGTTCACTTTAAACAAACAAAACCAAATTATATAAATTACTTTTTATTATTTAATCAAATGAAAATTCCTTCTAGATGTTTTAATGGAGCTTTTTATGAAGAGTAGAGTCTCAAAGTTCAGTCACAATGTTGAGAAGACGAGAGAGTTTACATGAGGTCAAACACACCAAACACCATGCTGCAGCCTGGTTAGGACACTAAAGTACACAGGACACTAAAGTACAGGACACTAAAGTACAGGACACTGAAGTACACAAGACAGGACACTAAAGTACACAGGACAAGTACACAGGACACTAAAGTACACAGGACAGGACAAGTACACAGGACACTAAAGTACACAGGACACTTAAGTACACAGGACAGGACACTAAAGTACACAGGACAGGACAAGTACACAGGACACTAAAGTACACAGGACACCAAAGTACACAGGACAGGACACTAAAGTACACAGGACAGGACACTAAAGTGCACAGGACACCAAAGTACACAGGACAGGACACTAAAGTACACAGGACAGGACACTAAAGTACACAGGACACTTAAGTACACAGGACAGGACACTAAAGTACACAGGACACTAAAGTACACAGGACAAGACACTAAAGTACACAGGACACTAAAGTGCACAGGACACTAAAGTGCACAGGACAGGACACTAAAGTACACAGGACAGGACACTAAAGTACACAGGACACTAAAGTGCACAGGACAGGACACTAAAGTACACAGGACAGGACACTAAAGTACACAGGACACTAAAGTGCACAGGACAGGACACTAAAGTACACAAGACAGGACACTAAAGTACACAGGACAGGACAGGACACTAAAGTACACAGGACAGGACACTAAATGATATTTTGGGTCGTCCTACCTCTGCTTGTTGGTCGCCTGTTTGGTTTCCATGGCGCTGATGGACAGGCGGTCCAGCGGCGTGTTGTTGTTGCTGGAGAAACTCCTCTTCCTCTTCGGCTCGATGACGTCGTTCTCCATCCGCACCAGGTGGTCCAGGAGGAGGAGCTTAGCAGTTAGCTCCTCCCCCGCCTTCTGCTCTCCAGAACGGGACTGAAGGTTGGGCTGGGACCCCGACACGACCCGGTCTACGTACTGAAACACAAGGACAGGAGGAATAGGTCTACGTACTGAAATACAAGGACAGGAGGGATAGGTCTACAAACTGAAACACAAGGACAGGAGGGACAGGTCTACAAACTGAAACACAGGGACAGGGTGGGATAGGTCTACGTACTGAAACACAAGGACAGGAGGGATAGGTCTACGTACTGAAACACAAGGACAGGTGGGATAGGTCTACGTACTGAAACACAAGGACAGGAGGGATAGGTCTACATACTGAAACACAAGGACAGGGTGGGATAGGTCTACGTACTGAAATACAAGGACAGGAGGGATAGGTCTACATACTGAAACACAAGGACAGGGTGGGATAGGTCTACATACTGAAACACAGGGACAGGAGGGATAGGTCTACATACTGAAACACAAGGACAGGAGGGATAGGTCTACGTACTGAAACACAAGAACAGGAGGGATAGGTCTACGTACTGAAATACAAGGACAGGGTGGGATAGGTCTACATACTGAAACACAAGGACAGGAGGGATAGGTCTACGTACTGAAACACAAGGACAGGAGGGATAGGTCTACGTACTGAAACAGAAGGACAGGGTGGGATAGGTCTACGTACTGAAATACAAGGACAGGGTGGGATAGGTCTACGTACTGAAACACAAGGACAAGAGGGATAGGTCTACAAACTGAAACACAGGGACAGGAGGGATAGGTCTACATCCTGAAACACAATGACAGGGTGGGATAGGTCTACATATTGAAACACAGGGACAGGAGGGATAGGTCTACATCCTGAAACACAATGACAGGAGGGATAGGTCTACAAACTGAAACACAATGACAGGGTGGGATAGGTCTACATATTGAAACACAGGGACAGGAGGGATAGGTCTACATACTGAAACACAGGGACAGGAGGGATAGGTCTACGTACTGAAACACAAGGACAGGGTGGGATAGGTCTACGCACTGAAACACAGGGACAGGAGGGATAGGTCTACGTACTGAAACACAAGGACAGGAGGGATAGGTCTACGTACTGAAACACAAGGACAGGGTGGGATAGGTCTACGTACTGAAACAGAAGGACAGGGTGGAATAGGTCTACATACTGAAACACAAGGACAAGAGGGATAGGTCTACATCCTGAAACACAGGGACAGGAGGGATAGGTCTACGTACTGAAACACAAGGACAGGAGGGATAGGTCTACATACTGAAACACAGGGACAGGAGGGATAGGTCTACGTACTGAAACACAAGGACAGGGTGGGATAGGTCTACGCACTGAAACACAGGGACAGGAGGGATAGGTCTACGTACTGAAACACAAGGACAGGAGGGATAGGTCTACGTACTGAAATACAAGGACAGGGTGGGATAGGTCTACATACTGAAACACAAGGACAAGAGGGATAGGTCTACATCCTGAAACACAGGGACAGGAGGGATAGGTCTACGTACTGAAACACAAGGACAGGAGGGATAGGTCTACGTACTGAAACACAGGGACAGGAGGGATAGGTCTACATCCTGAAACACAATGATAGGAGGGATAGGTCTACATCCTGAAACACAATGACAGGGTGGGATAGGTCTACGCACTGAAACACAGGGACAGGAGGGATAGGTCTACGTACTGAAACACAAGGACAGGAGGGATAGGTCTACGTACTGAAACACAAGGACAGGGTGGGATAGGTCTACGTACTGAAACAGAAGGACAGGGTGGGATAGGTCTACGTACTGAAATACAAGGACAGGGTGGAATAGGTCTACATACTGAAACACAAGGACAAGAGGGATAGGTCTACATCCTGAAACACAGGGACAGGAGGGATAGGTCTACGTACTGAAACACAAGGACAGGAGGGATAGGTCTACATACTGAAACACAGGGACAGGAGGGATAGGTCTACGTACTGAAACACAAGGACAGGGTGGGATAGGTCTACGCACTGAAACACAGGGACAGGAGGGATAGGTCTACGTACTGAAACACAAGGACAGGAGGGATAGGTCTACGTACTGAAATACAAGGACAGGGTGGGATAGGTCTACATACTGAAACACAAGGACAAGAGGGATAGGTCTACATCCTGAAACACAGGGACAGGAGGGATAGGTCTACGTACTGAAACACAAGGACAGGAGGGATAGGTCTACGTACTGAAACACAGGGACAGGAGGGATAGGTCTACATCCTGAAACACAATGATAGGAGGGATAGGTCTACATCCTGAAACACAATGACAGGGTGGGATAGGTCTACATACTGAAACACAGGGACAGGAGGGATAGGTCTACGTACTGAAACACAGGGACAGGGTGGGATAGGTCTACATATTGAAACACAGGGACAGGAGGGATAGGTCTACATACTGAAACACAGGGACAGGAGGGATAGGTCTACGTACTGAAACACAAGGACAGGGTGGGATAGGTCTACGCACTGAAACACAGGGACAGGAGGGATAGGTCTACGTACTGAAACACAAGGACAGGAGGGATAGGTCTACGTACTGAAACACAAGGACAGGGTGGGATAGGTCTACGTACTGAAACAGAAGGACAGGGTGGAATAGGTCTACATACTGAAACACAAGGACAAGAGGGATAGGTCTACATCCTGAAACACAGGGACAGGAGGGATAGGTCTACGTACTGAAACACAAGGACAGGAGGGATAGGTCTACATACTGAAACACAGGGACAGGAGGGATAGGTCTACGTACTGAAACACAAGGACAGGGTGGGATAGGTCTACGCACTGAAACACAGGGACAGGAGGGATAGGTCTACGTACTGAAACACAAGGACAGGAGGGATAGGTCTACGTACTGAAATACAAGGACAGGGTGGGATAGGTCTACATACTGAAACACAAGGACAAGAGGGATAGGTCTACATCCTGAAACACAGGGACAGGAGGGATAGGTCTACGTACTGAAACACAAGGACAGGAGGGATAGGTCTACGTACTGAAACACAGGGACAGGAGGGATAGGTCTACATCCTGAAACACAATGATAGGAGGGATAGGTCTACATCCTGAAACACAATGACAGGGTGGGATAGGTCTACGCACTGAAACACAGGGACAGGAGGGATAGGTCTACGTACTGAAACACAAGGACAGGAGGGATAGGTCTACGTACTGAAACACAAGGACAGGGTGGGATAGGTCTACGTACTGAAACAGAAGGACAGGGTGGGATAGGTCTACGTACTGAAATACAAGGACAGGGTGGAATAGGTCTACATACTGAAACACAAGGACAAGAGGGATAGGTCTACATCCTGAAACACAGGGACAGGAGGGATAGGTCTACGTACTGAAACACAAGGACAGGAGGGATAGGTCTACATACTGAAACACAGGGACAGGAGGGATAGGTCTACGTACTGAAACACAAGGACAGGGTGGGATAGGTCTACGCACTGAAACACAGGGACAGGAGGGATAGGTCTACGTACTGAAACACAAGGACAGGAGGGATAGGTCTACGTACTGAAATACAAGGACAGGGTGGGATAGGTCTACATACTGAAACACAAGGACAAGAGGGATAGGTCTACATCCTGAAACACAGGGACAGGAGGGATAGGTCTACGTACTGAAACACAAGGACAGGAGGGATAGGTCTACGTACTGAAACACAGGGACAGGAGGGATAGGTCTACATCCTGAAACACAATGATAGGAGGGATAGGTCTACATCCTGAAACACAATGACAGGGTGGGATAGGTCTACATACTGAAACACAGGGACAGGAGGGATAGGTCTACGTACTGAAACACAGGGACAGGAGGGATAGGTCTACATACTGAAACACAATGATAAGATAGGTCTGCATACTGAAACATAAGAATAGGTTAGGCCTACATCCTGAAACATAACACAGGTTAGAATACAAACTATGTTCCTGACACCCCCGGTCTGACTGGACAGACAGATGGAGGAGATGAGAGCCAATCAGCTCACACCAGTGTGACTTCATCACATCAGGAAACAGGAAATGATGTAGGAAATGATTTAGTCCCAACGAGTAACAAAACAGTAAACTTATAAGTTCACTTCTAGTTCCCCAGAGTCAGTATACTTTCCATACTTAAGTTTACCTTCTAAAACATACTTATGTTAAGTATTGGCCTTCTACTTTTTGCTAAGGGAAACTATTCAAACTTTTTTGTTAAGTTTATGACTGACAGTCGATGTTACAGCGTGCGTCACACCGGTACATCCTGGAGTTTTGCTTTTTTGTTTTTCACGATGTAAAGTGTTACATTGCTGCGATGAATCTCCAGTTGTCCGGTTACACCGTCAAAGCGTCATGTTGATGTAGTTTGGTTAGCTGGGTCGGCTACTGCAGGGATCAAACCTGTGACTTTCCCATTACAGGACCAGCTCTCTAACCTGCTGCTGACGGATCAGATGGTATCAGGTTTTGCCCAGACATCACAGAAAACAGTTTGGCTCACAGAGGGTTTTCCATCACTCCTCCTTCAGCTGAGAACAGAGCGCTTTGTTTTGGCTTCGCTCTGACGTTACATCATCTGATATGATGTGATATCAGCTGAATAACGTCCGTCTATCTGATACAGACGAACACTGGAGCTCTCTCTGAGGGAGGGAGAGCGCTGCTGTTTGTTTTGGCCTTTGGGATGATTTGATATGACACCATCTGATATGCTTTTTCACCGTCTGATACCGACTCCGCTGCATATCTGATGGCTCTGTGATGTAGTTTGTTGAGTGTTGTAGCGGCTCACGGCCTTACGCGACCCCGAAACCCCGAGTGTCTCCTGCCTCCTGTTGTCTTATCCCGCTGCCGCCTGCAGGGGGCGCCGGTCTGCACCAGAGACTGTCATGATGAGAGTTTAGCCGAGGTGAACTGTACTTTACTTTAGTTTCACCTAACAAAACATCAACCGCTTGGTGGAGGATTTTATCCACAGCTCCTTACAGTACCATGGACCAGGATCAACTCTCAGCTTGGGTGGCTCCAGTGGGAATTTAGGGAAGAGGATCAGAGAATCATGTGAAAAACTGAGTTCTGAGTTTAATCTCAGAATTCTGACTAAATGTCTAAATGTAGAACAGCAAGTCAAGTCAGAACAAATCAAGAGTCCAGTATCAATTTAATATCTTAAAGAAAACTAAATATCTAGGACTTTTCAATGCAATATGGTTTTAATAGGATAAAAACTTGGTAAGAGCATCATGAGTTTGATTTCTAGAATCAGTTTCAACTTCAATAAATTCAATCATTCCATACAAATTCAGAAAACAGAATTTAAATTCAGTCGTCCGCTGGAACAAATCTCATCACTTTCAATCTAAGTCATTTACACAAACACAAGATCTCAAGTCAAGACTTTAGAAACCTTTTCAAGTCATCAAAGTACAAGTCAGAGTCAAGTCCCAAGTCACCAGAACCCAAGTCAAGTCAAGTCTCAAGTCTTCTCTTCATGCAGCAAGTCAAGTCTCAAGCACTTCAAACTGTGACCCAAGTCCAAGTCATGCGAGTGGAGTCCAAGTCATGCGACTGGAGTCCAAGTCATGCGACTCGTCCCCACCTCGGACCTGTGTGTGTGTTCTGACCTGCGGCGGCTCCTGTGGGACTCTCAGGCCGGCCGCGCTGCAGTGCAGCAGAGTGACGGACAGCAGGCAGGACAGCAGGCAGCCGCAGCCCAGCATCTGAAACACGACAGACACACTGAGCAACTTTACAACATGTCAGACTGAAGGAAGCAAGAAACACAAACGCTCACATTAAGATTCCCCCGCCAGAAGAAGACCACAGACTAGTATCTGGAACAGAAAACACTATCTGTTGCCCACAAAACAAAACTTGGGGACATTTTGTATTTCAGCATGAGAGATCAACGTCAGTATAAACTAGCACAACATTTTCATGATATGGCACGGTAAAAATTCAAATTAAAACAGCTTTGGAAACTGGTCCTGATTTCACCAAACTGTGCAGGCAGCAGCTACGACCGCCACTGTATAAACTTTGATTTTAGTGCTGTAAGCTATTCACAGCCTGAATTATCAACGCAGTCTCGCCACCCAGCGGTTCGTACTGCACAGTGTGTCTTGACATAAGATGACTGAAGATGGAGGAGCGCCCGGAGCGCCTCTGTTTGGGCTAGCAAGCTAGCGCTAGCTACCTGGAGCTAAGGTAGCGAGCTATCAAAAGTAGCTTGATCTAAAAAGTTATCTGTCTTACAAAGGCTGGTTATTAAAAAAAATTGGCACCAAAAAAAAGAGTGAGAACATATTTTCATTGAAAATAATAATCACAATATTTATATGTTAAAGATCATCACTACAAACATCTTTAATAAAAAGTCAAATAATAAAATATGTATTAAAAAAGATTAATTAATTGAAAACATACATTGTTTACTAGTTGCTATGCCAACCATCACTTGAAAACGACAAATTCTGACGGTCCACTGCCAACGCAAAGTTTGAATTTTCAAACTTTGCGTTGGCAGTGGACCACAAGGGGGTTTGAGTTTGTACTCTGTACTCTTACAGAGCTCCTCCATTGACTTGAATGAGCCAATGGAACAGCGTACGTCAACTGTGTACAAAGTGTTACAGCCACATCTCTGCTAAAATATAAATATGCAACAACTTAGAAGCAGAGAGCAGCTGAGTCAGCTTGTTGTGGTGTGGCTGTAGATCCATTCAGTAACGTTCTCAGTAAAAGTGAATAGTGTGATAAGGTGGATTTGGTTACTGTGACACAGTAAACTGTCTTGTCTTTAGCCCTAGTCTCTACTCCAAAACACTCTGAGTTGTAGCTTGAGAAGAGTCAGCTCAGTTAACCTGAACAAACTGTTAGCTAGCTAACTAGCCGGCAAACACACTGATGTTAATGTGAACATGCTAACACTAGCCGCTACTACCTACGTTAGCTAGTGTGCTAATCGGATGTGTTAACAACAAGACAGTGATGTTAGCTGACCAGATGCTATGGTTAGCTAGCTAACAAGCTGACATTATCTAAACACTAAATCAATCAGATGGATCAGTGATGAAATGATCAGTTCAGTCAGAAACAGACAGAAATTAACCGTCTGTTCAATTCTGTTGAGACGACAGAAACACAGTCAGCTGTTCACAGAGCTGAGGACCTCCAAGATGGCCGCCAGAGGGGAGGATATGTCACCTGAAAGTCTTCTGTTGTGTCTGTTCTTTCTCTTTCCTTCATTTAATGTGTATTTACAGTATATCCTCTGTTTCACTTTGTGAAGTCTCTCTTGGTTAAAAGTGTTAAATGCATTAATTGTAGGATCACAGGAATATGTGTTCTATTGTCGGGTGCTGTGACCTCTGACCCTTGACCTCCTTACTGTTGGTTGCTTGTCATGTTGGTGATCCTGGAACTGAAGCTGGTTCTACTGTTGAGTTCAGTGAAGTAGCTCTGAGAGTCAGAATGACTGAAATGTCTAAAAGTCTTAACCTGTAGTCAAATCAGCTGTTTCAATATTACCTATTCCAAATGACATAATATACAGTAACAGGAACACACACTGGGGTTAGAGTGTCTTTGCCTGTGTGTGTGTGTGTGTGTGTGTGTGTGTGTGTGTGTGTTCCTCTGCTCATGCTGTTAGTTGTAGACACGCAGCAGGTGTCTTAAGTCAGTGTGTGTGTGTCTATGTGTGTATTCTGACAGACTGTGTGTGTGTGTGTGTGTTCAGACACTCTGGAGGCTCGTCGGGTTTCAGCGATACCTGACCCTCTCTATTTACCTTTACCCACAATGCAACCTGTGAAAACGGGGAGGCTGTGGGAATGCTGGGATACGGCAGGAAGTTATAATATTATCTGTTATCTGTACAGGGGTGGGGGGGGGGGGGGGGGGGGGGGGGGGGGTGTTATGTCTGAACGGTGAGAACGGCTGAACGGACACGCCTCGACCCTCGACCCTCCCTCTGTCCAAACACATGACATCAACCAGCACCAGATACTGATACAGAGACCGATACCGAGGTTTTGGATTGAAGTTGCTGATAATATCGTTATTACAAATAAAGGCTGTTTTTAAGTGGGTGAAGAGACTCCCACACACTGCAATTAAACATTTTATTGAAAAATAGAAAACCTTTCGGTTCTACGAGACGGTCTCAGAACTGAAACGTATTTTTCAATAAAATGTTTTAAATATCAATAGCGAGAGTCTCTTCACATGTTCTGTTATGCTGACGACACTCAGCTCTACCTCTCTTCTCCTCCTCAGAAACACTAAGGGGGCGTGGCCACCAACCCACCTGTTGGTGCTGAGCGCTTTGGCCGCATCAGGTGAGTGCTGAGAACACGTCTCCTGGTGTTGTTGCTATGCCAACTGTTAGCCTAGCTAACGTTAGCTAATAAACGGCAGGATGCGGGCTCTTGGTCCCGCCCCTGCTTCATCCTCATTGGTTGGTAGAACTCTGAATTGACATTGATGAGCGGTGCGCTTCAGAAAAGTTGAACTAGTTTTAACTCGAGAACAGGTCCAGCGCTCACGGCGCTCAGCGCTAAAAAGAGGTCAGGTACCTGCTTTGGGTCGTCGGCGCTGAAAGCGACGCTTTTCCATTGGAATTAATGACAGAACAGCGGCAGCGCTTTTTTCACAGGTCTTTGGTGACACGGCGCCTAACTGATGGGCGCATCTCTGCATGTCTTAAAGACATCAGTGCTTGGATGTCTGTGCTCCACCTCAAGCTCAGTCTTGACAAGACAGAGCTACTCTTTCTCCTTGGGAAAGAGGAAAGATGTCCTCACACAGACCTCCATCACCATGACAACACCGCTGTGTTTCCCTCTCAGACTGCCAAGAACCTCGGGGTGATCCTGGACCAGCGGCTGTCCTGCTCTGCCTACATCGCAGCGACAACCCGCTCCTGCAGGTTCTCCCTCTATAACATCCGCAAAATTTGCCCGTTCCTTACGAGGGAAGCGGCTCAGCTCCTGGTCCAGGCTCTTGTCATCTCCCTCCTGGACTCCTGCAGCGTTCCTCTGGCTGGGCGACCCTCTGCCATCAGACCTTTACAGCCAATCAGAACGCCGCAGCCCGTCTGGTGTTCAACCAACCGAAACTCTCTCACGTCACTCCCCTCTTCCAGTCGCTTCACTGGCTTCCATCTCTGCTGCATCAGATTCAAGACCCTGGTCCTCTCTTACAGGGCAGTACATCAGACCGCCTCCCTATCTGCAGTCTCTGGTCAGGTTCAGACTCCGCCCCCCTCCCTCCACTCCTCCGCCCTCGCAGGTCGCCTCGCCCCTCCATCGCTACGTGGGCTCAGAAGTCGCTCATCCCGGTCACGACTCTTCTCATCCCTGGCGCCACAACGGTGGAACGAGCTC
>NC_136002.1:33142639-33152639 GCF_048128805.1 Centroberyx gerrardi
CAGCCTAGTCTTTTAAAAAGTTTGCAGGATTTGTCAATTGTTTAATTCAATTCATAACTTATTTAAAAAGTGACCTAGAGTAAACTTTTCTCATATCAAACTCCATTGTAGCTCCTGGAAACATCTCGTCTACGATTGGCCGGTTATCCACCAAGAAGAAAAATACTACAAACTACTCAGGAATACAAAGAACATCACCAGTAACAGTTAAAGTGGTTATGGGGAGTTTTCCTCTCACAACACAAGGTTTCTTATGCAAAATATAAATCCATCTCACTCCAAAGTGCAACAAGTGCAAACTGCATCGCAGTTACATTTAGGGACGGCAATAGAAAGTAACAAAACAGACATTTATTTATCTTTAAGTTCTGCAGATTAGTAATACACAGTGAAGCTGCTCTAGTCCAGACTTGACTGTAAAAGTTTACGGTTCGTTAGGAGTGAGAACGTAATCCAACCAACTCACCCCAAAACGCAAGGGATTGTGGGTAGAAGCAGACGGATGCGGTTCCTCCTGCTTGGAAAGCCGAGCAGAACAAAATGAAGTCTGGACTGATGCTCATATTCAGCTGTTTCTTCATGTGTTCTTAACTGGTATGAACACCACAGAAGAAGAGACAGACGAGTCCATCATGTTAGATAAAGTTACAGGAAGTGGAGTCAGATTTGACACAACTGTGTGTGTGTGTGTGTGTGTGTGTGTGTGTGTGTGTGTGAGGCTGTATGGGCATCTGTCCATCTCCGTAGCGACGGTTGGTCCCTGGTTTCCATGACGACGGTGTTTGCAGCAGCTTGGTGACGGCTGACTCCGTCCAAACAGCGGAAGTTCAGCTCTCTCTTTCCCACTACTATTACAGCTGATGAGTTTCACAGCACCACACACACACACACACACACACACAGGCTCTCTCTCTCTCATGTTCACAAGTCCGTGTGTGTTAAACAAAATCATGTCGCCCATTTCTCCATCTGACCCCCCTCTGTCAGGGGGTCGGTGGGCGGGACTTGTACAGGTTTCATTTACTTTCATTCACCTTCAGTCCTGTCAATCAATTACAGTCCAAACTCCATACAAACATGCTCCAGATGTCACTAACTCTATCATGTGATCATTTGTTTAGTCTATTGACCTTATTTACACGGCGGCCATTTTGAACACTTGAGGTGGGAAATTCTACCTGGAAGATCGCTAGCTGCCTAGACTAGAGTCTGGTAGGTAGGCAATGGGCCAACTACTTTAAAATGTGAACCGATGTCCCTCTGATTCTTGAGATACATTTGCTTCTGATATGTTTTTCAGTGTGACGTTAGAGTTCCACCACCAGCGTCAGCGCTGCGCCAACGTGGCGTTCTCCCTGCTCCACAGAGCGCGTTGACTTTTGAATGGATACACCAGAAAACAATCAACTCAACTTTATTTCAATGAGGGAGAGCGCGTGCGTCAGCCATCGAGAATTGAACCTCGCCGTTTTTTTCGCTGGGGACGCAGCCGTCGGACGCGACGCGACGCGAGCAGTGGAGCATCTTTCAGTGCTGGTGAAGGAATCTTTCCTTCGATGCCTGGCGGCTGATGGCTGGAGGGGAGCGGAGACCTGAATCTGTGAAAGTGTAGAGCAGCTGGACCTGCTCTTCCAGGTAGAGTCTCCCACCCTGAGTGTTCAAAATGGCCGCCGTGTGAATAAGGTCAATTGAGACTTTACAGTTTTCTCACCAACCTGCTGCAGCAGCCTGTCTCCATGATGGAGGAACATGTAGAACTGTGTGTTAGTTAATAAAGTGTAAATCTGTAGAACTGTGTGTTAGTTAATAAAGTGTAAATCTGTAGAACTGTGTGTTAGTTAATAAAGTGTAAATCTGTAGAACTGTGTGTTAGTTAAAGTGTAAATCTGTAGAACTGTGAGTTAGTTAATAAAGTGTAAATCTGTAGAACTGTGTGTTAGTTAATAAAGTGTAAATCTGTAGAACTGTGTGTTAGTTAATAAAGTGTAAATCTGTAGAACTGTGTGTTAGTTAATAAAGTGTAAATCTGTAGAACTGTGTGTTAGTTAATAAAGTGTAAATCTGTATGAAGCAGCTAGAAGCAGAGAGCAGCTGAGTCAGCTTGTTGTGGTGTGGCTGTAGATCCATTCAGTAACGTTCTCAGTAAAAGTGAATAGTGTGATAAGGTGGATTTGGTTACTGTGACACAGTAAACTGTCTTGTCTTTAGCCCTAGTCTCTACTCCAAAACACTCTGAGTTGTAGCTTGAGAAGAGTCAGCTCAGTTAACCTGAACAAACTGTTAGCTAGCTAACTAGCCGGCAAACACACTGATGTTAATGTGAACATGCTAACGCTAGCTGCTACTAGCTACGTTAGCTAGTGTGCTAATCAGATGTGTTAACAACAAGACAGTGATGTTAGCTGACCAGATACTATGGTTAGCTAAAGCTATTTGTTTGCTAAAGAGCTAATTATAGAATATTCAGTTTAATGAATCCAAGTGGATTTTCTTCTGAATTTACCTGTTGATCATATCCAACATGCAGTATTAAGAAATATCTGAGAATAAATCCTGCAAAAATGTCAATCTAAACAAGTCATACAGTTTCATATTCAGTTTTAAAGTCATATTTTGTTAAAAGGGGGCGTGATAAGATGCAGTATTTTCACTTGACTCAGGAGCCTGTCTGTGAATCAAGTGTCATTTGATACTTCTTGGCCTTATTCTGCCTTAGTTAAAAGGGTTTTTCACTTGTTTTAAGAAAAGGAAGATTCTTAGGACTTGATTTGAGACTAAATGATTTGTTAAGATGGGTATTTTTGTAGTATTCATTCTGAAATATTTCAATATTTGATGTTGAATTTGGAAATCCTCTCATCCCAAAAATGCCTCAAAACTTGACCTGTGAGGAAAATCCACTTCTTGGATTGGTTGAACTGAGAGAGATAATTATATTATATATCATTATATCATTATATAATTATATATCTATAATTAAGAGACAGAACTGATCCCAGTCCTGGTGGTTCAGGTTCAGTTGGTCATCCGGATGATTTTTGTTCTCCTTGTTGTTGTTGCTAAGGGCAACAACACCCTGTCCCACCCCGGGCCGGGCGACCTCCATCCCTCCATCCCTCCATCGCTCCGTCCCTCCATTCCTCCGCTCCGGTCGGAGGATTGGGTCATTGAGAAAACACACCTGGGTTAATAATAGTAATGACCCGGCGGGCTAACTGGCTAATAATGACGGAAAAACCCCTCCCAACCCCCTCCGGTCGCCCTTTAATTAGTGACGACCTTCTCGGCTAATGGTGATGTCATGTTGCCCCCCTCCAAAAGAAAAAAAACAAAAAACGCTGCCGTTTCCAGGGGAACGAGGAGATACATGAGTTTAAACAAAGATACATGTGTTTAAATAAAGATATGTACAAGAAGATAGGTAGATGAATAAAGTTATTGGCAATGGAAGGGGGGATCAATTAGTAGTCAGTTGCCACGGGGGTTCAGGGAGGGATGGACGCCACACACACACACACACACACACACACACACACACACACACTTTGACCACTATAATGCCACCTGTGAAAGAGAGAAAGACATTCCCCATGCTGGAAAAAGTGACAGTGAGAGGCCGGAGGATAATTGTGGATCCCAGCAGTAAGATGGACAGACGTAGAACTAGACTGGATAGAATGGCTCTTCCCATTTAAAATCGGCGTACAGAACCGAGCTCCGAATCCGACTCGAGCCTCTACTGTACATGTGAACTAGGTTTTGTGTTTTATTAAAGCTCATACATGTACAGTATTTACCTCAATATATCGTTCTTCAAATTCATTTTTATAGCATAGTGTAATGGTTGTAAAACTGGTTTATTCTGTGCGTTGTTTTCTACGATTTGGTGTGAACTTTGGACTGACGGCACAAAGATGGAGACTCAACCAGAATAGGAAGAGGACTCATTTTGAGTTGCTCTATTTGTTCGTACTGAAACAAATACACAGACAAGTACAGATGCTGTCAAATTTTCTTTTTTATTTCAATGTTTATTTGACAGATTCATAGACATAGAACATAAAAAAAATCCCACAGCGCCGACTAGGTGTGCACCAGGTGAAGAAGCTGGGTCTCATCCCGGAGAGCAGGGTAACGCTGGCCGTGTGTTAACCACACCAGCCGCACGCCGCAGGCTGTCTGCGCCGCCGCGTCACTCTGGAGGTCGATCAGATGCTCCTGGATATGCTAATTGCAGGTCTGGTTGCTGTTTGGTTGTTAAAGTGTCTGAGGTTACGTCTGTTTCATTTTCATAATATCACAACTTGCAAAACTGATAATAGCAGACTGATCTCACAGAAAAACATGAAATGAACACGACTTGTTAACAGCAAATTACGCGTTGGTGTTACATTTACGTTTTCCCAGGTTATGTGAAGGAAACACGACTATAAACAGGAAGTAGTGTCACATTGAAGAAGCACGGTGGCCAGTCAGGTGTTGTGGTCGGGGATGGCGGACGGGCGTATACGTCTGCCTGCGATGTCGGCGACCGGGGTTCGACTCCCAGCGTTTTCAAGTCACATTTAAATTTTTTAACAAACGTTTTTCTTTTTTAACCATGACCAAACCATTTCCCTAACCTTAACCAAGATGTTTTAGTTGCCTAACCATAACCTTAACTCAAACCTTAACCAGAGTTAGAGTTCATGTTCATTTCACGTATTTGTGTGCGATCATGTTGGATAATAGGATCTGCCTTTCCGGTTAACGTAGGCCTGTTCACCAACAATGTTGTCGAATATTCCAACTGACTAGCTAGCAAACTTCTTTTCTTTGAATTTCTAGATTAGCTAACGCCAGCAAGCTAGGTCACATTTAGCTAACTGCAAGCACAGCACAGCTAACCTAGCCCATGCTGTGTCTGTATATTTTTAGCTATATGAAAAGTTTTCCATCAGTTAGCTAGATCTTAACACCCAACTGGCTGTTTCTACAGTATTAATGCAGTTTGTTTTTCTTGAATGAATTTCTCTATCCAGCTCCTTCCATCCTATAATGCAGCTGAAAACATGCACAGGTTTAGTCCGGTGCTCAAGGACACGTTGACAGGATGTCTTCAAACCTGCGACCTTCAGGTTGGGACAGTCTCTCCAATCACCTGACTGTTCAGACTGTGTGTCCTCAGGTCCTGGGTGGTTCCTCCTTGCTGTGATGAGTCCAGGTCAAACACCGCAGACCAGGAAGTGTCCTTTCTATCCGGTCTAACTCTCTGCCCGCCGGCTCATGGCCTTGTTGTTTCAGTGGCTTTGATCCTAATCTCAAGTGAAATGTCAATTTTCACACAATCAAAAGCCGCCGCTCTGTTTCCTGGTGGAGGGCTCTGATGTTTATGAGTTATGGTCAGGATCTGTCAGCAGCACAGAGAGATAAACACTGTTGGATCAGAGTTTGGCTCTGCTGCGTTATGACTTTAACTTTTCCTCTCATCTAAGGTCAGGCTGGACAGGACAGGACTCTGGTGAGGTCTAGGTTAAGATAAGGGTAAAGTTTATAATCATATAATCCACTATTTAAGTGAAAATTAAATGTTACAGGTGAGTCATGGCTTTGCAGTTTGGCCACAAAGTGGCAACATGTTGCTGCTCCTTCTCTAGAGTTTAGAAGTGTTGGCTGTAAATCTGGAACAACGTCCTCCATAACATCACCAGTTACTATAGCAACCGCCATGAAGCGGGACTGTGGAGCCAACATGGCTGACACTTAAAACTGGCTGTGGGTGGAGAAAGACACTGACACTGCCAGGGTTGCTGGTTCCATTCCCTCAGTCATAAAGGTGTAATGTGCTGAAGAAAGACGAGTCAGACATTTCTGGGCAAAGAAAGGTTAAAGGACCATTCCAGTGTGATTGGATTTGCTATTTTTCTTTTTATGTTTTCCGTCCCTTTAGTGTTACTCTGACAGTTTACAACCCTGCTAACCCTAACCCATGAACCGAATGAAGGATATTTGAAAATAAATCTTGCCAAACCTCTCAGGCTCATTAACTCCCATTCAATTCCAAACGACATATAAAACAATAATTCAGTTGGTAAAGGTAATCCATCAGTGTGAATGAGAAGCCAACAATCATTTTATATTAATGTGCATTATAATGTGCATTTGGGAACATGCCGAGACGAGACAGGAGGGGGCGCCGGACCTCCGCTTACTGCTTGTAAACAAAGCAAGTAAAGTTACAGTTTCTGGGTTACTGTACATATTCGACTTCTTCCTCTCCAAAATAAAACTTTCAACCAATAGCTAACGTTCTCTGCGGTTACGTTGGGACCGTAGGACTGTTAGGACTGTAAAACAGATGTAGTAGTGAGTTCTTCACCGCAGGTTTCTGAAGGGTTTTGAAGCCAAAAGATTGGCTTTACGAGCGCCGGCATGTTGACATTTTTTGGAGGCGGAGCAGCCAGAGCGAAGCCGAGGGTCGACACAGAGCCGCCGCGCCGCCTGCTATTGGTCCGTAATCGACGACCTGTCAATCACTAGGAAAACAACCCCACTGTGCATTATATCTGTTATATCCCGTTAATGACGCAATTATTTTGAAAACACATTAGAAGAAGTGAAATTAGCTACTGAGACCAAAACCTCTTGTGGAAAAAATGTATTGACTTTGTTGTGGGGTCCATTGACTTCATGGAGTTGGAGGTTTGGGCTTGCCTGGGTCCAGACCTTTGACTCCGCCCACTCCACCGAGTTGACTGCTTCTGGTCCGGCATCGTGACATGAAACTAGAGACTAACGATTAGCCAATCAGCGTCACGGGCGGGACTAACGCCGTTGTCAAGCTGTTGTCAAGCTGTGCGCCGAAACCAAGGAGGAGTAATAACAACAATGGCGACCGCTGTAGACAAGATAGACGCTGCTATCGAGGCTGTTCTAAATCCATTAAAAGTACTAATTACTTTGAAATCCGAACAGCACTCTGCTTTGAAAGCATTTATTCAAAGGGGAAATGTTTTTTTCGCATCAATGTCGACTTAAAATGACGTTAGATTCAGGCGGATACGTCGGTCTCTAGTGATTGGTTAGGGAAAATCGAATCCCCCACGGAAATCGGTTAGAGAGGAGGCAACGTCAGACTGAAGATGGAAATGGAGAGTAACGAGTCGACAATCCTGTCTGATATCAGGCGAGGTCTGGAGTCTTTCTGGAGCCGGACTCTAGCGGACATTAGAGGAATCGCCGCCTGACGCCTCTTCCTTATTGGCTTCACAACTCAGAGGTTTTGGCTGCTTGGTGAGGAGCCTGCAGAAGCCAACAGACAAACCAAACTTCCTAACATGGGGATGCTCATGCTCAGTGCCTTCCTTCACATTCATGCAGTTTCACACTTTCTTACTGGGAGCTGCCCAGTCCAACCGGTCCTTTACTGTGCAGCTCTGCTGGAGCAGTTGTGGGTTGGAGCGTCTTGCTCAAAGGCACAGTGACGCTCGCTGTCAGGGGGAAAGGAGAGTGTTGCTCACTCAGTTTCCCTCCCCTGATCTTTCCTTCCCCCTCCAGGATTTGACCCAGCAACCTTCCGGGCACCAGGCTCCTCTCCACACGGCGGTAATGATGTAAAGCTCCGTGTTGGCGGTCACACCTGGTGATTCAGAGCGATCATATGATTCAGACCTTGTGAGCGAAGCTTCTCCCGGCCAAATCGAGCCTGCTGGACTCCCCTGGATATTCCCTGCAGTCCGCTCTCTCTCCTCCAGCTTTCCTGGATCTGTCTGTTTACCCAGTCTGCTTTTACACAGCAACCAGAAACCTGACTTTAACTCTTCGTGGCTCGGACCGGACCTGCTGACCTGCTGAGGAACTAGACTCCATGTTTCTCTGTTGAAACCGGCCTGACGAGATGAGGCAGCAGCAGCCTTGAGCGGTGGTTCCAAAGTGGGGTCCGGGGGGCCCCCAAGGGTCCTCGAGACAATTCCAGGTGGTCCCCAGAAAAACGGATCGTTTAATTTCACTACTATTTCACTTCCTAGAAGTTAGGAACACAATGGCAATTTGTCAGAAATACAACAGGAATACAACAGGGAAACAGCAGGTATAGGACAGGAATACAGCATGAATACAGTGGGAATATAGCGGGAAAACTGGGAATACAGCATGAATACAGTGGGAAAACTGGGAATACAGCATGAATACAGTGGGAATACAGTGGGAAAACTGGGAATACAGCAGGAATACAGTGGGAATATAGCGGGAAAACTGGGAATACAGCATGAATACAGTGGGAAAACTGGGAATACAGCATGAATACAGTGGGAATATAGCGGAAAAACTGGGAATACAGCATGAATACAGTGGGAAAACTGGGAATACAGCAGGAATACAGTGGGAATATAGCGGAAAAACTGGGAATACAGCATGAATACAGTGGGAAGTATCAAAATCCTCTTTGTGACAACAGGGATTATGGGAAATGTGGTCTTAAATTTGAGGCGACCGGTCATCTCCACCATGCTCTTACTGGTTTACAGTCATTAGACCGAGGTAGGACTGTTCATTTGACAGACTGATGGTTAAAAAGATAAACTTGACGCCTTTAATCTCATAAGAAAGAGTTCAAAACAAGCAAATGGTTGGCTGGTCCCACATCAGTGAAGCAGCAGAGCAACAGAGGCAGTAAGGAGGGCAGCGAGGTGTGTGGCCAGAGTGATCCTAACTAAACACACACACACACACACACACACACAAACACACACTCTTCACGATAGCAGACAAAACACACAGTGTGTCCGACAGTGATAGTGCGGGGTCAAACAGAGTGGGAACGAGCCACACAGAGAGAGGAGAATTTGATCCGTTTGACGAGGCAGATAGCAACTGGCTGGTGTGTGACGGTGTGTGTGTGTGTGTGTGTGTGTGTGAAGGTACTGTGAAAAAAAAACAGCAGCATGTGTATTCAAGAAAGACGCCCAAGTCAACTCTTCCTTGTGACAAATTATTAAAAAGCTTTTATTCACAGGCCACCAGGACATGTTGGTTTTTTAACCGTCCCAAAAAGGAGTAGTCAGTAAAAGAAGGCTTTTGTTGAGTGCAGTTACACCACTTTTTGCATTGAATTTTTACTCGAGTCTTATGGATTTTCCCCTTTATTTTTTTGGCATTTATTAGATAAATGAAAGTGAAGAGAGACAGGAAAGACTGTGAGAGAGAGAGGGAGAGAGAGAGAGAGAGAGAGAGAGAGAGGGATGACATGAGACAAACGTCCCGGGCCGGATTTGAACCTGGACGTCACATGGCACGCACCCCAGACCACTGAGCCACCAGGACGCCCCATCCCCTTTATTTTAATCTTGTTTATGATTACAGATGTGCTGTTTGACCGTCAGATAGAGCTCAACCACAGCTTTCCAATGATGCATAAATCAAATTTTCGGCCAAAATGTCACTTACACCCTTTTTGCAGCAAACCCTCAATGTGGGAATATGAAGAAAACAAAAATTTCCAGCTTCTAAGCATTTTGTTCAAACCGTACGAAGCGTTCGCATCAGCAAGTCTGCAGACGAAAATACAGCGTGTACAGGTGACGTCCCTGCAGACAGAGGAGCGCTTGTTTTGTGTGTCTGTAATGATCGTTTTGTACAAGATTGACAGCTACAGGATATTGGACAGGCGAATGGAAAAGGACAGATTCATAAAACACACAGAGTCAGTGGGAGAAGACGAGCGCAGTCCCAGTTTCCAGGTCTCTAATCTACTGGAGCTCACTTACACTTCCATTTACATTTTTCAGACATGACTTCCTGGTTCTGACCTGGAACCGACCCGTCCCACACACTTACAGAACCGCAGCCTGGGAAACCCATTACCATGTTACTGAGGATGGGAAGACTTAGAAAGAGCATTCAGACCACGGGACACTAAAACTCTCCACTGACACCAATACTAATGAAATGAACATTTAGACCCCGGGACACTAAAACTCTCCACTGACACCAATACTAATGAAATGAACATTTAGACCCCGGG
>NC_136002.1:33157639-33170139 GCF_048128805.1 Centroberyx gerrardi
TTTAGTTCACAGTTAAACTGAATGAGTTAAACTGAATGAAGGACTGAATCCAGCTGTGATGCGTTTCCTTGAGAAAAGGATTGAGTTTTGAAAATGAAATAACTTTAACTTCTTTTAATCTCTCAAACAAAATCAAGATTGGAACAATGTCTTTAGTAAACATCATATGTATAGACACAGAGGAACATCTGAATTCCTACAGGGCCTCTTCAAGGAAACTGTAAACTGCCAGTCAGAATGGAATAAGACGATTAAGAAATATTTTCAAAAATCTCATGTGGCTGGGCAGAAAAATACATAATAAACTTGAATCGACTAAATCCAGTTCACAGCAGCAGTTCAGCTGTTTGCCTGTGGGGGGCAGCGGAGGAGAGGAGGAGGAACAGGCTGAGAGAAACCTGGAATCACAACAGTCATTCTTTAATTAGGATAATTTCCAGTGAATCAAATTATAGTGAAATCAAACTATTCCCTATTTTGCTGTGGACCTCTGGAACCCCATCAAGAACCCCTAGAACCTCCTCAAGGACCTCTGGAACCCCATCAAGAACCTCTGGAACCCCCTCAAGGACCTCTGGAACCCCATCAAGAACCCCTAGAACCTCCTCAAGGACCTCTGGAACCCCATCAAGGACCTCTGGAACCCCCTCAAGGACCTCTGGAACCCCAACAAGAACCGCTAGAACCTCCTCAAGGACCTCTGGAACCCCATCAAGGACCTCTGGAACCCCCTCAAGGACCTCTGGAACCCCATCAAGAACCCCTAGAACCTCCTCAAGGACCTCTGGAACCCCATCAAGGACCTCTGGAACCCCCTCAAGGACCTCTGGAACCCCATCAAGAACCCCTAGAACCTCCTCAAGGACCTCTGGAACCCCATCAAGAACCCCTAGAACCTCCTCAAGGACCCTGGAACCCCATCAAGGACCTCTGGAACCCCCTCAAGGACCCCTAGAACTCCATCAAGGACCGTCTGGAGGTCCCTAGATCCCCCCGCTGACTACATTATAACGATGATGTCAGATTTTCTTGTCATGGAAACGCTGATGAATTCTGATTTGAGCGTTCAAATACAAGTCGTGTGTAGGTGGCCTGGTTCCACAAACTGTTACCAGTGTGTATCGCTTTGGATAAAAGCGTCTGCCAAATGGGAAATTGTAAATTGTTACCAACTTGGTGACTTTGTTCTAGATTTAGCGACTCTTCAGCCCCCTGTGGTGCTGTGAGTCATCTGAGTCAAGGGCTTTTCACACGGGAGGCGACAGCCGCATGCGGACTCGCTCCGCCGCCGTGGCACTCACCGCTCCTCATGTGAAGGGAAAAAACAGCTGGTGCTCCGCGCGTGGTAACCATAGAAACTGCCGCAACGCACAGCTGTGTAGTCCGGAAGATGCTGCGATAACAACAGCTAGCTTGCTAACGTTTTCATGTGTTTACGCAGCCATATGTCACTACTGAACTGTAATGGACATACCTGATACACCCACTCTGCACCGCCACTTTGGGCTCATTGATGTCCCAGTAGCTGCTTAGAAAACAGTCATGAAGTTTTGGGAATTCACAGACTGCAAGAATCAACTTTTCCTCTGTTTTTCAAACTCAGTGACAACAGAACAAACTCTCATTTCACTGTCAGGCAACATGGTGCCACTGATTAATCAGCTGTGAGGTGAAACTCTGTCGCGGAGTCAAAAAGTTAAAGACAATTCAACTCTGGCAGGCGGGCGGCCGTGTGTGCGAAATGAGCGCGAACGGCACATTTTCACGAGAGCGAGCCAGCGTCGCTCCACCTGCCAGTCCGCCCGCCAGTCCGCCCGCCAGTCCGCCCGCCTGCCAGTCCGCCCGCCAGTCCGCCCGCCAGTCCGCCCGCCAGTCCGCCCGCCTGCCAGTCCGCCCGCCAGTCCGCCCGCCTGCCAGTCCGCCAGTCCGCCCGCCAGTCCGCCCGCCTGCCAGTCCGCCCGCCAGTCCGCCCGCCAGTCCGCCCGCCCGCCAGTCCGCCCGCCAGTCCGCCCGCCAGTCCGCCCGCCTGCCAGTCCGCCTGCCAGTCCGCCTGCCTGCCAGTCCGCCTGCCTGCCAGTCCGCCTGCCAGTCCACCTACCAGTCCGCCCGCCTGCCAGTCCGCCCGCCTGCCAGTCCGCCTGCCAGTCCGCCCGCCTGCCAGTCCGCCCGCCAGTCCGCCCGCCAGTCCGCCCGCCCGCCAGTCCGCCCGCCAGTCCGCCCGCCAGTCCGCCCGCCTGCCAGTCCGCCTGCCAGTCCGCCTGCCTGCCAGTCCGCCTGCCTGCCAGTCCGCCTGCCAGTCCACCTACCAGTCCGCCCGCCTGCCAGTCCGCCCGCCTGCCAGTCCGCCTGCCAGTCCGCCCGCCTGCCAGTCCGCCCGCCTGCCAGTCCGCCCGCCTGCCAGTCCGCCCGCCTGCCAGTCCGCCCGCCTGCCAGTCCGCCCGCCTGCCAGTCCGCCCGCCTGCCAGTCCGCCCGCCTGCCAGTCCGCCCGCCTACCAGTCCGCCCGCCTGCCAGTCCGCCCGCCTGCCAGTCCGCCTGCCTGCCAGTCCGCCCGCTCCTCCGCTTCTCCCCGCGCTCCTCTCATTGAAAATGAATGAGCACTAGGCGACTGTCGCTTCCCGTGTAAAAGGCCCTTCACGTGGAGGGAAATCAGGATTGGGAAACTTTCGGCTGCAGTGTGAACGAGGCCAAAATGTCTGTCTTTCAGTTTCAGGATGTCTGACTGCCTGTCTGTCTGCCTGTCTGTCTGTCAGGGTCTTCAGAGGGACAACCTGTCTCTCTGCCTGACAGCAGCTACACTTTCCAAACCAGCGGAGGAATCTGATAATCTGACATTTAACCACCTGAGCCTCCAGACGCTGCTGAGGCTCTTATCCGTGTGATGAGCTGACATTTAAAACACACACTGCAGCTGAAGGATCTGGGTGATAATCTGATGTGTGACACGCAGCATTGAAACACTCCCTCAGTGTCTATCTGCCTGCAGATCTGACAGGTTAAAAAGGTTACAACCCCGAGCGTGCGGGTGTGTCGGCGGGCGGTTGGCGGTTCCTGGCAGCAGATGAAGGCGGCGGCTGACAGCAGACTCCCGGAGCGTTTGACGGACGGCGACGCGCAGCGGGCCGAGTCCAACCCGCTAGGTTCACAGGACGCGCAGGTTGAACCCAAAGCGGCACGAAACGTTCACAACACCGCCCCAAAATGAAAGTTCAGACGCCGTCCGCAGCTGCGGCCTGCATCGTCTGGTGACATCAGGACCGAAATATCTTTGACATCTGATTTCCAAAGCTGTTTTAATATAGATTTTTTTTTTTAAGCCAAGCGAGATGTGTTGATGCTTCCTACAACATATTTGAAAATCAAAGTCAACCAAAGGGTTTGATGGAAATTACGTCAACTTCAGCTCCCCATTATCTCAATTCACTGGCAGATACTTTCACTTGTTTTATGAGAAACTGGATTTTAGGACTCCGTGTCAGGCTGAGTGATTTTTCTTGAAGCTGCTTCTTCATGCTGCTGTAAACCAGAAACAGCTGTGTGTCAATACACAGACGACATGACATAACATTTTATTTGCTGTTGCACAATATCCAGCTGTTGTTTGCTTTCTGTCTGTTTTATGACAGACTCGACATGTTTATGGTTTTACTGCAACGATTATAGAGTCTTTACATCGCCACCAAGCGATTATCCCGTCGTCTGTCTGGTTTATACAGTACAGGAGGGTCAGGCAGCTGAATCTGCCTCACTGTCCTGTCCTTCACTCTCGTCTTCCTTCCTCTTACCACACCTCTTTCCTCTATCATCACAATCCTTCCAGAGTCACAGGAATATTTGCTCCATCTATTATCAGGGTGCTGTGACCTCTGACCTTACTGGAGCCTGTCTTGATTAGAGAGGCAGGTAAGGCTGGGGATACACTAGACAACTATTGCCCCGATTTTAGCCAGGATTCACAATCGGGCCGAGTCTGTCCTGGTCTGCACTAGTCTGCAGATTATGAAGTGTATGAGGGGTACAGACACTAATCGACAAGTGTGTGAGGGGAACAGACTCCAATCTCTTGCCTGAGTCGGAGCCACTACGATTATATCAAACATGTTTGATTTTTACAAGCGGAATCTGGACGCAGTCGGGTAGTGTGTACTCGTCACCAACTCAAATGCGAATGGATCCCATCAATAGCCAATGAAAAACTATGAAGCTATGACATAACAAGCCAATACGGTATTTAGCCCACACCAAGGAGCAATCAACTAGTTTATTCTTCATACAATAAATTTATAGATAGGCCTACCGATCTTTCTGGTACCAAGGCACACAGGAAAAAAATACAGGGAAGACTCAATTATTGATTCCACAAAACCTTGGCTGCGAGATGCCGATTTTAGACCGGAAAGTCAGGTTTTATAATTATTATTTATTAGTCTACATGTCCATGTGCGCAGTCCGGTTTTGCAACATAATCATCTGGCACCGTAGCCAACATCGCCTACAAACATTTTCAGCTCCCACTTCATAGCTTTGGCTCCATTATGTAGCAACAGGTATTTGATTCACATTGCTGCTCACCTGCAGCTCCTCTGCGGTCCATACTGCTACGTCTGCCCTTCCACAACTTTATGTAAATGCGTTTTGGGTCTGTGTATTTTTTGGTAATTCTATTTTCCTCCCTCTCTGCTTCTCTCTCCTTTCCGCTTTCCAGGCCTTGATGGTGCTGAAAGACGCACAGCTCTATATTCAGGTTGCAATCCCAAAATAGGCTTTTTTAAATTTTTGTTATTTTATTTTCTGTTTTACAAAGGACAAAAGGAAAATCAAGTCCTTTGTAAATGTTGTATCTGCCGTTTCTCACCAGGAAAACGGACAATGCCTTGTATACTTGGATGGATTTTGAAATGAAAATTAAATCATCATTCGTTTTCCATTTTTTATTTTCTGTTTCTGAAAAGAAAATAGAATGGCCAAAAAATACACGGACTGTTTTGCCGTCTGTTTCTTCCTTTATTCCATGCAGATGGTGGCGCAACAACAGCAGCAAGCTCTAGTACCCATAAAAATGTATAATGTGAATTTATGTCTATGCTGTATCCCTGTGTTTGCTTTGCTACCGGCATCTCGTAGCGTACCGCGAGAGCTCATGTTTTCATGTGAGTTTGGTGCGTTCAGTTTGGTTCAGTTGCAGTGACAAGTCGAGTAGTGTGTGATCCCTCGTCTGGTGTAGTCGTTAAGTGTGTGATCCCCAGTTTTTCAGTCGTCATAAAAATTTTTGCAGAAACCAGTCGGTTAGTGTATATGCCCAGTCTTTTCATAATCTGTTAGGATTTTAAAAGTTGTGTGGTGTATCCCCAGCCTAAGTGACTAAAAAGGCCATTTTTGTAAATTTGTAAATGTGGAATTCGAGGCAGAAGTAGTACTAAAACATTTCAGTCCAGAGGAAATACTGTCTGCTGGTTTGTGTTGTGTTCAGGTGCACCTCAGATATACTTTTGTCCGAGTTGGGAAGTCTGACTCCCAACCTGCCGCATTCATTTGCTTGTTGGTGGAGGAGATGAAGCGTAATGTGTTTGGTTGGTTTTCTGGCCTGGTAGAGGCGACAGGTCGGCTACATGCTACTTACATTACATGTCAAATTTTCATAGATGGGCCACATACAGTGCAACATGAATAGTGTCTACCGTCAACAGAGTGATGTTGTTGTCTGTTGGCTACACTGCAAAAACTGACTGAGGACTGAGGACAGAAGACTGAAGACTGAGGACAGAAGACTGAAGACTGAAGACTGAAGACTGAGGACTGAAGACTGAAGACTGAAGACTGAAGACTGAAGACTGAGGACTGAGGACTGAAGACTGAAGACTGAAGACTGAAGACTGAGGACTGAAGACTGAAGACTGAAGACTGAGGACTGAGGACTGAAGACTGAGGACTGAAGACTGAGGACTGAAGACTGAAGACTGAAGACTGAGGACTGAAGACTGAAGACTGAAGACTGAGGACTGAAGACTGAGGACTGAGGACTGAAGACTGAGGACTGAAGACTGAGGACTGAGGACTGAAGACTGAAGACTGAGGACTGAAGACTGAAGACTGAAGACTGAGGACTGAAGACTGAGGACTGAAGACTGAGGACTGAAGACTGAAGACTGAAGACTGAGGACTGAAGACTGAAGACTGAAGACTGAAGACTGAGGACTGAAGACAGAAGACAGAAGACTGAAGACTGAGGACTGAAGACTAAGGAGTGAAGACTGAAGATTGAGGACTAAAGACTGAAGACTGAAGACAGAAGACTAAGGAGTGAAGACTGAGGATTGAGGACTAAAGACTGAAGACTGAAGACTGAAGATTGAGGACTAAAGACTGAAGACTGAAGACTGAAGACTGAGGAGTGAAGACTGAAGACTGAAGACTGAAGATTGAGGACTAAAGACTGAAGACTGAAGACTGAAGACTGAAGATTGAGGACTAAAGACTGAAGACTGAGGAGTGAAGACTGAAGACTGAGGACTGAAGATTGAGGACTAAAGACTGAAGACTGAAGACTGAGGACTAAAGACTGAAGACTGAGGACTGAAGACCGAAGACTGAAGACTGAGGACTGAAGACTGAAGACTGAAGACTGAGGACTGAAGACAGAAGACAGAAGACTGAAGACTGAGGACTGAAGACTGAGGACTGAAGACTGAGGACTGAGGACTGAAGACTGAAGACTGAGGACTGAAGACTGAGGACTGAAGACTGAAGACTGAAGATTGAGGACTAAAGACTGAAGACTGAAGACTGAGGACTGAAGACTGAAGACAAGACTGAGGACTGAAGACTGAAGACTGAGGACTGAAGATTGAGGACTAAAGACTGAAGACTGAAGACTGAGGACTGAAGACTGAAGATTGAGGACTAAAGACTGAAGACTGAAGACTGAGGACTGAAGACTGAGGACTGAAGACTGAAGACTGAAGACTGAAGACTGAGGACTGAAGATTGAGGACTAAAGACTGAAGACTGAAGACTGAGGACTGAAGACTGAGGACTGAAGACTGAAGACTGAAGATTGAGGACTAAAGACTGAAGACTGAAGACTGAGGACTGAAGACTGAAGACTGAGGACTGAAGACTGAGGACTGAGGACTGAGGATTGAGGACTAAAGACTGAAGACTGAAGACTGAGGACTGAAGACTGAGGACTGAAGACTGAAGACTGAAGACAGAAGACTGAGGACTGAAGACTGAAGACTGAAGACTGAAGACTGAGGACTGAAGACTGAGGACTGAGGACTGAGGACTGAAGACTGAAGACAGAGGACTGAGGACTGAAGACTGAAGACTGAAGACAGAAGACTGAGGACTGAAGACTGAGGACTGAAGACTGAGGACTGAAGACTGAAGACTGAAGACTGAGGACTGAGGACTGAAGACTGAAGACTGAGGACTGAAGACTGAGGACTGAGGACTGAGGACTGAAGACTGAAGACTGAAGACTGAAGACTGAGGACTGAGGACTGAGGACTGAGGACTGAAGACTGAGGACTGAAGACTGAAGACTGAAGACTGAGGACTGAAGACTGAAGACTGAAGACTGAGGACTGAGGACTGAAGACTGAAGACTGAAGACTGAGGACTGAGGACTGAGGACTGAGGACTGAAGACTGAGGACTGAAGACTGAGGACTGAAGACTGAGGACTGAAGACTGAAGACTGAGGACTGAAGACTGAAGACTGAAGACTGAAGACTGAGGACTGAGGACTGAGGACTGAGGACTGAAGACTGAGGACTGAAGACTGAGGACTGAGGACTGAGGACTGAAGACTGAAGACTGAAGACTGAGGACTGAAGACTGAAGACTGAGGACTGAAGACTGAGGACTGAGGACTGAAGACTGAAGACTGAGGACTGAAGACTGAGGACTGAAGACTGAGGACTGAAGACTGAAGACTGAAGATTGAGGACTGAAGACTGAAGACTGAAGACTGAGGACTGAAGACTGAGGACTGAGGACTGAGGACTGAAGACTGAAGACAGAGGACTGAGGACTGAAGACTGAAGACTGAAGACTGAAGACTGAGGACTGAAGACTGAAGACTGAAGACTGAAGACTGAAGACTGAGGACTGAAGACTGAGGACTGAGGACTGAAGACTGAAGACTGAAGACTGAAGACTGAAGACTGAGGACTGAGGACTGAGGACTGAGGACTGAAGACTGAGGACTGAAGACTGAAGACTGAAGACTGAGGACTGAAGACTGAAGACTGAAGACTGAAGACTGAGGACTGAAGACTGAAGACTGAAGACTGAGGACTGAGGACTGAAGACTGAGGACTGAGGACTGAAGACTGAGGACTGAAGACTGAAGACTGAAGACTGAAGACTGAGGACTGAGGACTGAAGACTGAAGACTGAAGACTGAGGACTGAAGACTGAAGACTGAAGACTGAGGACTGAAGACTGAAGACTGAAGACTGAGGACTGAAGACTGAAGACTGAAGACTGAAGACTGAAGACTGAGGGAATCAACAGAACAACTGAACTCTCCTGGCAGAGAGTGTGTGTGTTTGTTGTCCAATTTTGGATGTTTTGGCCCTAGTGTGTGTGTGTGTGTGTGTGTGCTGTACTATGTCGGCTGTAGGGGGTCCTACTATTGGCAGGTATCTGAGGACCTGATTGGGGCCGACGCCAGCGGCCCCCTGGGAGAGGAGCGGCTCTGCTCTCTGTGAGGAAAACTGCAGCAGCTCTCTGATTGGTGGACGCTACTCTGGTCTGAGCGCGCTCGCTGGGGACTCTGGCCCTGCTCCATCGCTACGGCGACAAGAGACACCACCATTGGACAGGCACACACACACACACACACACACACACACTAAAATAATCCTTACAAAGCAGTCGTTCGTCTTTGAGCAGCCCTTGGCGTCGGCCCTGCAGCCCCAGCCAGACCTGTATATCTGCCAGTAGTAGTAACCCCACCCCCTTCCCCCAACACACACACACACACACACACACATATACCAAGAGCCAAACAGCCTAAACATAACACGCCATACACACCAAGTCCTCTCCACAACACACACCACTACCAGCCAACAGTAACCCCCCTCCCCCCCCCTCACCCCCCACTCCAAACAACCACACACACACACACACACACACACACACACACACACACACATTCCTGCACATTCCACTATAATAATAACTTTACAATACAGCGGCAAAACCAAAGAGACAGCAGCGGGAAGAGAAACACATGATCACATCATGACATGAAACGGTCTGTAGAGACAGATCTTCAGCAGCACAGACAGGAGTCACAGCAGCACAGACAGCAGCACAGACAGGAGTCACAGCAGCACAGACAGGAGTCACAGCAGCACAGACAGCAGCACAGACAGGAGTCACAGCAGCACAGACAGGAGTCACAGCAGCACAGACAGGAGTCACAGACAGGAGTCACAGCAGCACAGACAGCAGCACAGACAGGAGTCACAGCAGCACAGACAGGAGTCACAGCAGCACAGACAGGAGTCACAGCAGCACAGACACACACAGAAATGTGCTTTCGCTTCCCATTGATGTCAATAGAAAAACACGTGAAGGACGAATAAAAACAATCGCTTCCAGTTGCGAATTGATTTTGCACTTCACCTTCGCCAAGAGTTCAAGATGATGCATTCATGCTTTTCCTGTTGTAATGTAGCCTACAGTTAGCTTTAGCTTGCTAACCAAGCAGCATGGCATCAGAGTCGACTGGTCGCTACTTCGCTGCGTTAGCTTGCAACAGAGCTGTTTTTAAGGCGGCTTTCACACCAGCATCGTTTGGTCCGGACTTTAGGACCTTTTTGCTAAGTTCGGATCATTTTGACTGGTGTGAACACGGCATGCGGACTCGGGTGCGGACCAAAATCTTGCAAAAGGTTCGCCAAAAATCGGCGGTCTCGGTCCTCTTCCATTCGGACCGTGGTGCGGATCATTTTGGTGTGAAAGCAACTTTGATAAAGTCTGAACCAAAGAGAGGAAATTACATGTGTGCAATGATTTGCTATTTCACAGCGGGTTGTTTGGGTTGTTTTTAACCAAATTACAGCAAAGAGTAAAGAGTTTCCGACTCTAGCTGCTCGGTAGCGACTGGACTCAGTAACGATATTCGTTTCTCCTTTTTCGGTCGGTAAGGAGACGCTATTTTTCTTCAGTTGAACTCGACACACCCGCCGCCTTGGTCAATTTTTTTTTTTAAAACTAACGTACACTCACCTAATGCAGCATACTGTTGACATGAGAGTTCTTCTGCGATATTTTTCCCAAGTTATTTGACCTGTCATTATATATAGTTTATGCCTTGAAATCTCACTAGCTAAACTAGAAACCTACCGGCTGCCCAGACGTCAAAATAAAAGTCCCCCGGAATACTACAGGGTAGTTCAATAGCAAGGAGTAGCATTATAATGTAAATGCCCTCTGGGTGTCATTGTAGTTTGATTTTTTTGTACTCCCACCAAGATGTCTGTCCAATAGGTCCGCTTGATATTATAGTCGGTGTGAAACGAACCGGACCAGTACAAGGTAACAACCTAACGGACTTTGTGGTGTGAAAGCGCCCTCTTTTGGTGCAAGTCCAAGTCAAGCCTTAATTCTTCATAACTAGTCCCTACCCGGGGATGTGCGCGCCACAGACTTGCCAAAAAGGTCGTATAAACAGCATAAATTTGGGAAAATGGAAAAATCAGCTCCGTCAGTCCCTGCCTATGCCAACGCTCAATGCCCATGTGCAGTTTCAGATTGATTGGCCGACCTGTTGAGGAGCAAAATGGATGCGGACGGACGAAGTCTTTCAGGTCTGTGAATGCTGACCATGCCCATTACAGTGACACAGGACCAGTTCTCCTGGTTTTTAAAGTTTTTCTTTTTTTATTTTATTCTTTTTCTTTGCTGTGTACCTGGCTAAAACATGAAATTAGACGCCATGATACCAATGATCCATGTGCAGAGGTGGAGTCGGCGGATTATTTTTCCGGCTGCGTTCTAATGCTACTGTCCCTTTCAGTTTGAGGGCTTTTATTTTGTATACAGATATTGCAATTATTGCAGACATATCAGACATTGTTTGGACAAAATACACTTTGACTTCTTGGGCAGCTTGTTAAGTTCCCATCTTTTAGAAATATTAGAAAAAAAGGCCACAGCATTTTTTAAAAACTTTTTGTCGGTTGTAATTCAGAGCGTAGTCTCCGGACCCGGCACCGGCATCTAGAAAATACAAGAAAATATTTTTGTCATTTTATCACTATTTCTTCTTCTTTCACTACTACTATTCCTGTTACCATGACGACACCCCCCCCCCACACACACACACACACACTCCTTGGCTCCCTCGTTGCCCCTTCAGGCTTGGCTGTTGTTCAGGCCGTACGCCTTTGGTGTTTAGTGACAACCAAACACTCAACCAACCAAATCTCTCTCTCTCTGTATCTGTGTAGGTCTCTCCCCCGCCTCCCTCTGCTGTGTTTGAGTTGGAGAGCTCCTGACACAACAGCCACCACTCCTGCTCTCTCTGCCTTTGTTGTTCGGTGTTTGGGTGTTTTTGTGGCGGCGGTGGGGGCGTTTGGCGGTGGGGGCGTTTGGCGGTGGGGGCGTTTGGCGGCGTGGGGTGGGTGGGTGGGGATAAGAGTGGTGGGGTGGGGTGGGGTGGGGGTGAAAGGGCTAAACAGTGGGCTCCAGGACTTACAAGACTCCCGTCACCCTGGGGAGTGGCACGTTTTGTCTCCTGATGACATCACAGATTGGAGGCTTGACTCACCTTCATAAATATTGACTGAGCTGCCTGACATCACAGGAATACAACACAATACAATACAACACAATACAATACAACACAATACAACACAATACAATAGGCATGATTTAAGAAACACGATGACAACATGAATCGTGATAACGTCCGCTGATGTTAGGCCCCGCCTCCTGTCAATCAACCCAGTCAAGCCAACAGACAAACCAGAGCAGGACTCTTCCTCCAGCTACAGTCTGGAACATGAGACAGAAACTAAAGCTTAAAGATTTAAACTGCTGCTCTCTTCTTCACTGGGAGGAACTCTAATATTTAGACAGAATATTTACTGTGAAAAACAACTGAGACGAAGGAGAAATATCAAATATCTGCTAACGTGATAAAGGCTGGAAAACCATCTACAAGCAGAGGTGGGGACACGAGTCACAGTTTGAATTTCTTGAGACTTGAGACTTGACTTGCTGCATGAAGAGAAGACTTGAGACTTGACTTGACTTGGGTTCTGGTGACTTGGGACTTGACTCTGACTTGTACTTTGATGACTTGAAAAGGTTTCTAAAGTCTTGACTTGAGATCTTGTGTTTGTGTAAATGACTTAGATTGAAAGTGATGAGATTTGTTCCAGCGGACGACTGAATTTAAATTCTGTTTTCTGAATTTGTATGGAATGATTGAATTTATTGAAGTTGAAACTTATAGAAATCAAACTCATGATGCTCT
>NC_136002.1:33173980-33188980 GCF_048128805.1 Centroberyx gerrardi
TACACCTCCCTACCTCCAGACCATGGTCCAGCCCTGCACACCATCATGGTATAGTCCAGTCCAGTCCTACACCTCCATCATCATGTTTTTATCTTTTGTAATTTCTCCAGCTTCAAGACACTCTGCTGCAGAGAGAGGAAGAGTTGGTCAGGCTGCAGGAGGAAAACAACAAACTCAGAGAGTTCCTCAACTCCTCCTTTGTGAAGAGCCTGGAGGAAAAGGCTAAGGTACAGTAATAATGATAACTATTACTGATAAGGTGCTTTTTTCCATAAAGTTTCAAAATGCTGTAAAATAAAAGGAACCAAATGAAATGATTAAAACAATCAGCTTTGATGAAGAGAAAACCTGCGCTGCTGGCTCCATGAAGTCCCACAGCTCATTAAGGCCCGGAACTTGTAAAGGTTGACTCAGCAAAAGTCCAAAACCATATCAGACTCACAAAAAACAAATTGGTTTCCATATTGTTTGTCCCTGTTTAGGCAACTAGTAGGAGATCAGATCTTGACCACAGAAAGTAAAAAATCTGATCTTTTGTGCCAGTGTATATCCAGCCAGTTTTATACAGATGGCAGCTAAGGGCACGTTCACACTATTCTGCCTTAATCACATTTTGTACTGGTGATGAAAACCTGGTTTGTTTCCATATCAGCAACCATTACTTAAGTACAACTCTCAGTCCTATTTCCATTGTTGTTGTTGTCCTAAACTGTCAGCTGTCCACATAGCGTGAAACCCAGCCTCCTCTTTGTTGTGATTCATCAGTCCACGTCATGTCCGCTCCTTGAAAAAGTTGAACCTTTCTCAACTTTAGAAAAGCACTCCATTCTGCCGAAAAAGACGTCACTTTCCTTTTGCCTCGCAGATGCTCCCCATTAATATTAAAGGAACAAAGGCAGGGATAATGTGAACATGCCCTAAGAAAGGCTGTTGTGATGCCAACTCACTCTCTCTCTTTGCTCCCTCCCTCATAGAAACTAACCGCTGATGGCAGTAGGAAGCTAAAGAGAAGCCTGCTGCAGGCTGATATCGGAACTTTCCAGAACCATGGTCCCAGTCGTCTCCTCCTGGACTCCCAGCGGGTCAGCAAGCGGGTCTGCAGGAACCTCACCGCTGAGTTCTGCTCAGAGTCTGAGATGTCTGCAGCCTCAGAACCAAACCTGGACCTCTGGGTGCTACGAACACTGGGACTGAAGGACCGAGACACCATTGATACTTCCAACGAGTCTTCTTCCCGCACTGAATACACTCCCTCCTCCTCTTCCTCGTCTGAATATAGTCTCAGCTCTTCCTACAATACTACAGTCACCTCCCCAAACCATCCTCCTGTCTTCTCCTGTTCCTCCTCCTCTGAATACACTCTCAACTCCTCTTTCAGCCCTTCAGTCTCCACCTCAACCCCTCCTGCCATCAACAACTGTGACAGATACTGCCAAACCTCAAGAAATCAAACTACATATGGTTACAGCGCCACTGAATGCCGAGAAGCAAATACCAACTTGCCAAGTAACTGCAGTGATCCTGCCTTCAATAATTCAGTTCAGAACTGCAAAGGTTCTCCAGATCAATGTTCTAACTTTACTGCCACTAGATTGACTGGTCAGTATGAAGCTAATGACACTGCGATCAATGGGTACCACCCAATCACTGCCTTTCAATCATCTCCACTATCAAAGAGGGTTAGCAAGGCACCCTTCACACAATCGCCAGAAAGACCACAGTTCTGTTCCGTCACAACTTCAAGTCAAACCCAATCTCAGGAGGGCAACACAGCAGAGCATTTAGTTTATTGGTCTCCCCAGCAATGGACACAATCACAGGAGACGATCCAGTTCACACAGTCACCAGAAAGAGTGCAATTCTCTCCCATCTCAGCTTCGACTCCTGTCACATCTCAGCACTTGAGTTCCATGCAGCATTGCACGCCAAACAACCACTGCCACAGCCCTATTAGCTCAACTGGGGGAGCTGCTGCCACTCACCTTCCTGCCACACCCCAGACACCTCGCAGTCGGACAGATTTAGCGTTCAGTATGTCCCTCAGCCCCTCCAGCAGCGTCAAGACACACAGCTTCCCCCAGGGACAAGCCTTCGTCAGAAAGGACACACAGGGCCGATGGAACTTCACCTGGGTCCCCAAACAAGGGGGTCCTTAGGCCAAGCGTTGGTTCTCAAGGACCCAAGGCCACTCATTGGCTCTTCCCCAAACAAAGACCCAAGGCCACTCATCGGCTCTTCCCCTAACAAGGACCCAAGGCCACTCATTGGCTCTTCCCCTAACAAGGACCCAAGGCCACTCATTGGCTCTTCCCCTAACAAGGACCCAAGGCCACTCATTGGCTCTTCCCCAAACAAGGACCCAAGGCCAAATGTTGGTCCTCCCCAAACAAGGACCTTAGCATACATGTTGGTATTCCCTAGCAAAGACTTTAGAAATGCCCAATGTTAGGTGTTGTTCCTCCCTAAACAAGGGCCCAAGGCCAAGTTTTTGTTGTTGCCCCTCCCTAAACAAGACTCTTTGCTGGCCTGTGAGACCCAGTTCTGGCCCCTCTGACAAGGTGTGGTACTGGTTACATGAGACAGTAGGATTAGAAAAAGTAAGGCCTTAAAATATGTGCAGGCAACATTTTAGGGTAATGTAGATGGGTAATATCGCTTTAAGCATGTATTGGCCTCCCCTGTTCAAGACATTAAGCTGACAGGGGTTTCTGGGAATTTGTGGCCATGTGTACAACAGTAGGATAAACTTACATTTCTTCACCACCAACATTATAAGCAACTAATATGGAGGGGAGTTGGGGGACGGGGGTATCATGACAAAATAATAGGTGATAATTGTTTGTAAAAGTACCCAACAGCATTGCCTAAAATATTGCTCATGGGTCCAGGCATTTATGGAGTTCTTCTCCAAATCCAAGGATATTAAGTTGCCACAAACCAACAGAAAGCACAGAGTGCTGACACTTGTGACATTTTGTATCCCCAGCTGAATTAGGCTGAATGGTTACCAGGAGGGATACAAAATGACTGCCAGAGCTATGACTGCCACAGAACAATAATAACTGCAATGATTTTAGTGGGGAGTGATTTTAGTGTTGGGGAAGTTCCTAGCTGAAAAGTAAGTACAGATTTCCTTTTCAGTCTAAATTATAAAGGTTACATTACAAAGCAGATAGAGCAATTAATTATATTAGACCAGATTTTACATTTTAGTGACATCCCAAAGACACTGAAATGACTCTTGTGTAACATGACAATGTGTGACAATAGAGCCCAGAAAAACAAAGGACACTAAGAGTTTAAAGGCTGAGGAATCCCTCAGACCTCCAGATGTAAAAGCTGCTACAGAACAACAGATGTATCAGCAAACAACCTCTAGCATCTAGATTTGAGTGTTGAAAAGACCTGCATTTTGTAACAGAAGAAAATTCCCTATTGCTGCTGCTGCTCTCCCTGTTTTCACCACCAGCAACTCCAGAAAACTGTCACCACGGAAGTGCATTTGTTTTTACAGACAGAGACTCGTTGGCTAATGTCAACCACAATCTTCTTGTTTCCTTGTTTGTCACTGCAGAAAAGTTGGCTGCAGCTGAACTTCTGGGTGATGTTGCCCATCAGCAGCCAATCACACACTAGTGCTGCTTAATGTCCCGCCAATCACCGCAGCACATTGGCACCACAGCTAGCACTCTGCTAGCTCAAATTGTCCATCAGATTACAGGACAATGATCTGGTTGCTAGCGGTGTAAACATAGAGTAACAGACTGGCTAACTGTTGTGTCACCAACTGCTCTGCACACTGTATACATACTACAGTTCAGTTTACTGGCCTTATGTAGGCCTATAGATCTGTCTTGTGTCTTTTCCACTGCATGTTCCATGCCGTACCCATACTGGCACAGTATGGTGCATTCGTCACATTTTGTGTACAGTTCAGGGATGCAAAAGCACACTGGTAAAGAACCCAAACATATTTGGTTCTGGTTTCAAAGGCCGCTAGCAGGGTTACATGCTGGTTTCTGCTGCTCTGCTCCATAAACAGAGCAGAACCTGATCAGTATTTCATTGGAAAACCAAAGTACTGATACTTTACCATAGCCATCGTAGCCCCAGTATGGGTACAGCATGGTTCTTGTGCATTGGAAAGTCTGAGTGTGTGTTGAGGTCTCCACTTCTCACTGCCTACCTGCAGCATTTTGACTGCCATCATGAAGATGCAGCAGGAGATCATGACATTAGTGGTGATAATATCAAAAGTTCTGTGAAGGCTCTGAACAACATGGTGTAAATAATCTAACTTTGTAATGCTAACCTACATACTTACTTACAAGACCAGACCCACTGAGAGAGTTTGGCTGTTATTGTTGTCAGCCATGTTGTCTCCACAGTCCTGCCATGTCAACATGGACATACAGCCAACACTTCCAGCAACACTGAAACCACAGTGCAACCTGACCAAACTGATGACCAGACACATTCACAGAATTAGAGTGGATGGAATGGCCTTTACTGTTCGTATCAATATCAGTAGTGTAGGAGAAACTGCCCAAAGAAGTGTCCTACCCGTTCACTCTAATTCTGTAGTGTGTTAAAGTGTTGAAGCCCCGCCCACCGCCAAAACAAGCCTGGACCCCGGAAGAGTTAGACAATGGTCCAACTCCCAAAACCAAGTTTTTCACACAGGCATATCAGTCAGAACAAACTGTCAAACTGAGAAAGAAAGAGTCTGGTTCGGGCAAGGTGATGGATTTCTGTGTTTAGACTGTTTATAATTATTTGGTTGTCATAGTAACACGTTTTCCAACAACTCCGGGTGCACCGACAAGCTAGTAGCATGGAAGTTTCAATGTTGCTTATTCTGACTGTTTTTATGCAGCGTTTTGTCGTTGCGGTGCAGACGGCTGCTGTCAGACGAGGCTGAAACCTCTTCATCGTTGTTTTCTGCTCTTCAAATCTAAATCCAATCTGAGCGCCAGACTGAGCTGCATTTTCAGAGATGTGTTTTGAATCCCATTTCAAACTTCCCACCAATGTGGTTTAAATCTGATCTGAAAAGATTGGATTCATTGTGGTTTTGCTGTTCAGACTTTAGAAACAAATATCCGACTTGTATCAGATATACAAAAAAAAAATGTATTTGAGCTGCCTGTCTGAACATAGCCCCAGATCCTGTGTTATAAATCAGATTTGACTGTCACACACACACACACACACACACACAGATTAACAGAAAGAGAGAGCCAAGACACTCAATAAAATGTCTCTTCATTGTGGCTCTAAATCACTTTAACAAGCTGTTTGTAATGTTTTTGTATGAAAGTGTACAGAATGTGATGTGAAGACTTTGTGAAACTGAATCTGAACTGTGGACTAACAGAACAATCTGATTGACAGACACATCTGAGTCGTCTCACTTTATTTTACAACACACTCGCACCTCACACACACAAACCTCGTATCTCCAAACAGTCAGGAACCAAGAGAATAAGCCTGAATAAACCTGATGAAATAATCCTGATGTTTAGAATAGAACAGGACTCCAAATGATGGGCGCTTACCTGCAGACTAAAGGCCCATTCACATCTAGAACGATAACTATAAAATAACTATAGGATAACTATAACTATAAACATATTTAAGTCGTTTTAAGTAAACAGCTTGTCTGTGTTCCCACTACAATGATAACAATAAAAACAAAAAACAAAACTAGCTGTATTTTCGGTTCAATCTCAGTGTGATTTTTTGGATACAGGAACAGCCTTCCAACCATCTAAGGGCAGCAGACCCTGGACTCTTTTAAGACGGGCCTAAAAACCTTTTTATTCAGGAAGGCTTTTTCATGTTAACTCTCTTTTTCTTCGTTTTTATTTTTTTTTCTTTGAGATTCACTGTGAATGAAAAGTGCAGTACAAATAAAATGCATTATCATTATTATTATTATTATTATTACTGGGTTTGATTGGGTTTAACTCTTTGTGATCCAGATCTGAGAAACCAGATTCCACATGCTGATCCTGGATCAGCCCTTTGTGTTTGGATAGCAGAGGTGGGGACTCGAGTCACATGACTTGGACTCGAGTCACAGTTTGAACAGCTTGAGACTTGACTTGATGCATGAAGAGAAGACTTGAGACTTGACTTGACTTGGGTTCTGGTGACTTGGGACTTGACTCTGACTTGTACTTTGATGACTTGAAAAGGTTTCTAAAGTCTTGACTTGAGATCTTGTGTTTGTGTAAATGACTCAGATTGAAAGTGATGAGATTTGTTCCAGCGGACGACTGAATTTAAATTCTGTTTTCTGAATTTGTATGGAATGATTGAATTTATTGAAGTTGAAACTGATTCTAGAAATCAAACTCATGATGCTCTTACCAAGTTTTTATCCTATTAAAACCATATTGCATTGAAAAGTCCTAGATATTTAGTTTTCTTTAAGATATTAAATTGATACTGGACTCTTGATTTGTTCTGACTTGACTTGCTGTTCTACATTTAGACTTGAGACTTGACATTAATGACATGGACTTGACTTGGTAATCTACATTTAGACTTGGAACTAGAGCTGAGACACTAAGACTTAAAAATACAGTCTTTCATGTTTAAGTTTGATTTATTTGCACAGTGATAAAACTTAGAAGAAGTGAAATACGAAGGACCATAGAAACATGGAAACATGAGATACAATCCATAATCTGTACAGGTGACATTTAAATAAACCCAACTGGCTTAAAATCTCTTCTTAATATAAAGAACAACAAAAAACAAGATGACAAGCTGAGAAACAACTGCATTGGATAAGAGAAGAATTTTCTGTATGGATCCGTCCATAGAGGAACATGAACTTTACCACCGAGCTCCTTCCACCTCACAGTTTATAAGTGACTGTACATTACTTTACCATGAAAACATCCCAAAAACTTTTCAGAGTTATTTTCCAGATTGAACCCCAACAGAATAGTTCCACTCCAAATGTTATAAATCCATTTCGGAAAAAAGCCATTACCTGCAGTTCATCGCTAAATATCTCAAATACAGAGGAGCCAGCCTGTCAGTGTTATCATTTTTTTTTATCTACCTTTAAAAGTATCAGAATTTGTTTTAGTGTTGTGCCATCAATCATTTTGTAATAGCAGGTGTCATTGTTTAAAAGGTGTAGATGTCATTTTGAGTTTTGGACTGGAAAACGTCGTCTGCTTACTGGAGGTCCATGATGACGGAAACTTTCAGATCTGCTAAAAACATGAAAATCACTAAACCAGCACTTATCAAATGACAACTTTAAGGAAGGATTAGTGTTTTAAAGTGCAGATAATACTGTATCTCCTGTTTCAACACGTCACCTGAGTCAGTACAGTCAGCCTTTCTTCAACATACTGGAACTTGTTGTAAAGAAACAGATGATCTCTCAACCCACTGGCTGAGTTTTCTTTGAGAAGCAGAAGACTGAGAGACTCAGAAGCGACTTGCTCACATTGTGTTCTTCCTCTTCAGCTCTGTTACCAGAGAAACCAGTCCGACCGTCCCGCTCCGTCTTTCTCCTCTCAGAGACAAAAGGAGGCCGGCGGCTCCCTGGAGACCCCCTCCCCCCCCCCCTCCCCTCCTGATCCGCCCCTCAGGTAACGACAGGGGAGTTTCTTCTCCCAGGGGGTCCCAACACGAGGTCCCGGCCCTCCCCGGGTCCCCCGAGAGCCCGACGGGGCCGAGGGAAAGTTGCGCAGCGGAGCGAGCGAGCGGTCGAGCTCTAATCACAAGGTAAAGCCCGCTGCAGATGTCCGACAGATTGAGGCTCTTTGAGGCGGCCGGGCCTCGGCCGGGCCGGGGAATGTGAGCGCAGGGCAGGTTCACATCACGGGACAGGGAAAGGGGTCATTAAGGAGGAAACTCAATCCGCCCCCCCGATCTGGGGAACTGCCTCGCTGCGACGTTCTCGCAGCGGCCGACAGCTTGGCTCACCTCAGAAAACACTCAACAAGTCATTTAACCTGTAATGAGTCGCAGAATCCCACTTTCCCTGAAACAAGGCAATTAACCTGCAGCGGAGGAGAGTTTGGTTTTCCCAGCGCTGCCGACTGGCGAACTCACAGATACTGAGAGTCTTCAGATAAGACGGACCTCAACACTCGAGTCAAGAAAACTCTAAACAAGTCGAGCTGCGCTGGAGTCAAGTGAAGTTCCCTCATCGCAGATATTTTTCACATGTAGGAAAAGTAGGATTTTACTCGATCCGTCTCGGCTGGTCTGGGGAACTGCCTCGCCGCAGCGCTCTCACGACACCCGACCGCTGGGATCACCTCAGGAAACACTGAACGAGTCATTTAACCTGTAATGAGCCGCAGAATCTCACTTTTCGTAAATTAAGGCGAGTAATCCTCCAGTGGAGTTTCAGCAGAACGTCACCTGATCCAAGAAGACACATCCGATAAGATGGATAGACACAGTTTGTTTTTATTTGTTTCGTTTTTTTGCAGTCGGATGCCTTGGTTGGTGCAAACTTCAAAATCAAAGTGATGAGCTCAGCTATCTACTATCTCAGTCATTACACTGCAAAAATATCCATCTCAAGAATTTAATTTGTTCCATTTACATATATTTGCTATTTTATGCTAAATTCTACTTTTAATTTGATTCACAATTAATGATGCAATCAATGATTAAAATTCCACTATTTAATAGTAGTATTTCGTTTATTGCTAGACTAGTTAGTACTTACGACTTAAAGGACCGTAAAAGGAAATAAACCTTTAGTTTATTATGTGATCTTTGACTGAAAAGCTTCTGAAACATTGAGACAGTCCTGGGACACTAAAACTCTCCACTGAAACCAGGATGATAATTATAACAATCAATCAGAAGGGCTTAGACAACCAATCACTTCTACAATAAATATGGAATCAATCAACCTGCATCATATCAGACTGGAGCACATCCGGTTTAATAAAAGACCGGAATCAGCTCCAGATGTCGGTGTAATCCTGGGTCAGAGGTCACAGCGCCCGCCTGCACCACAGGCCCGTCATGGATCCAACATGGCGGCTGTGTTTCCTGCAGAGCGGGGGCGGAGCCAGCAGCTGTCAGTCAGGTGGAGGCGGAGCTGGTGGAACATTAACTCCAACCCCAACAGTCCCAGGCTGCAGATTAACCTGCATTAACCCCCCCCCCCCACACACACACACACACACACACACACACCCCAACACCCCCCCTCCTCCCCCCACATACTGTTTTAACATGGAGAGAAAAGTGCAGCAATATTGTTCATTATTTGGCACAGAAGACCGTCCTGTCAGATGGAGACGCGTCTGTCCTGTCTGTAAATATTATTTTCATTTCACTGAACACATTTTTGTTTTAGCACTTTATCATTCAATCAGCATATTTTCATCTTGGCTGCCATTCTTTTTTATGATTTTTTACTCTCAAAATTGTGCGAGTTTCATCTCTTTAGTGAAACTGTATTTCACCAGGCTCCAAAGATAGAGACAAAATAAAATACAGGCAAAATAAATAAAAAGGGATTTTTGCAGATTACCCCTTTCAACAGACGGTGACAGCACATTCTGCAGGGAAGTTGTTATAATAACAATAATAGAAGAGAAGAAGACAGAGGTGGAGGAGAGCAACATTCACATCAATATGAGAACCAAAACATGTTGTGCGTTAAAGCAAAGTACCAGACAGGTCTGTCACCCTGTCACTCTGTCACTCTGTCACTCTATCACCCTGTCACCCTGTCACCCTGTCAGTCTGTCACCCTGTCACTCTGTCACTCTATCACCCTGTCACCCTGTCACTCTGTCACCCTGTCAGTCTGTCACTCTGTCACCCTGTCACTCTGTCACCCTGTCACCCTGTCACCCTGTCACTCTGTCACTCTGTCACCCTGTCACCCTGTCACCCTGTCAGTCTGTCACCCTGTCACTCTGTCAGTCTGTCACTCTGTCACCCTGTCACTCTGTCAGTCTGTCACCCTGTCACCCTGTCACCCTGTCACTCTGTCACCCTGTCACTCTGTCACCCTGTCACTCTGTCAGTCTGTCACTCTGTCACCCTGTCACTCTGTCACCCTGTCACCCTGTCACTCTGTCACCCTGTCACCCTGTCACTCTGTCACCCTGTCACCCTGTCACTCTGTCACCCTGTCACTCTGTCACCCTGTCAGTCTGTCACCCTGTCAGTCTGTCACTCTGTCACCCTGTCACCCTGTCACCCTGTCAGTCTGTCACTCTGTCACCCTGTCAGTCTGTCACCCTGTCAGTCTGTCACTCTGTCACCCTGTCACCCTGTCACTCTGTCAGTCTGTCACTCTGTCACCCTGTCAGTCTGTCACCCTGTCACTCTGTCACTCTGTCACCCTGTCACCCTGTCACCCTGTCACCCTGTCACTCTGTCACCCTGTCACCCTGTCACTCTGTCACCCTGTCACTCTGTCTCCCATTGAAACAAACGGACTTCAGTGAAGCGGACTGTGACTCACTGTCAGGAGAAACTAAACTCTTCTGTTCTGTTCTCATGTAGAACAGAAGACAAATGGACAGTAAGTGGGTTACTAAATCACTGAGGTAATGTGTGTGTGTGTGTGTGTGTGTGTGTGTGTGTGTGTGTGTGTGTGTGTGTGTGTGTGTGTGTGGCCCCTCAGGTGGTCCCAGACTGTATTGATTAGTCTCTAACAGTAATTAGCTGATTGATGAGGGAATACCGCCGGACACACACACACACACACACACACACCTACACACAGCAGTTGAAACTCAACTGTGTGGCTAATAACACACACACACTCATTCTCTCTCAAGAATATATGCACAAATATGTATACATTTACACACACACACACTCTACCACACTAACAGATATGCATACATGCACACAAACACACACAAATATGCAAATGCTAAAACATCTATACTCAAGAATGTATGCACAAATATGTCTGTATACACACACACACACACACACAGTTACAGATTGACAGTGTCCAGTCTAATTGGTTTTGGGTAATACATCATGTATAAGTGTATGGATGCTGCTGACCTCTGACCTCTGGGTGGCTGATCACTGAGGGAGAAAACCAGCAGCCGCACATGAAGAGTCCGAAGAAAACAAACGTCCAGAAACACTGAGAGGCGTCACTCTGTCTGTAAACTGACAGCAGAAAACGTTCAGGAGCCTTTTTTCTGTTTTGCTTGGAATCTTCTTTTCATGTTTTACTGTTTTTATTTATTTTTTCTTATTATTTTATTGTAAAGCACCTTGTAACCTTGTTAAGAAAGGTGCTATATAAATAAAGTTTATTCTTATTCTTATTCTTATTCTTATTATAAAGCGATAATAGTTCTACTGACTGGAGCCTCTGTGTTTTAGATACTGACTAATGAACTTGACATTAAGATTTTGTTTTTCCAAGATGATTCTGTATGTAGAGTTTTGGAAATGAACCCTCCTTGTATACAGTATGTACACAGAGTTTCCTTCCAGAGTTAGATCTCCATCTGAAGCAGGTGAAGTTATTAGCCACCTTGAAGCATTAAAATAGTTAAATACCAAACTAGCGCATAACATTTCAGAGGAGGCATTCATCACTGGGCTGCAAATACAAGGCGGTGTTGTGGGGAAATAAAAGAAGGTAAACTATAAAGTCCAGCCAGTGAGCAGCCAGCATGAAAAACAAGAATGAAACATGAATCTGATTTGTTGTCTTGAAAATACCCGATTTTCATTACATTCAGTCTGATACTAGTTACTATGATTCAGACTATATTTCCTGAAGATATCACTGAAATGTGGATTAATTTAGTTGACAAATGAAAAGCAGTTTTTTAAGCTACGAGGCCGGTGGTTCAGTTTCACAACTGAGAAGCATCGACAGACACGACACAAAGCAGAGTGAAAAACAACTCAAATATGTTCAAGAAATTTAATTTTTTATGTAACAATAACTAAATGTTATTTTTCATCCTGTATTTTGAACAAAGTGGTTGGTAATTAAGCGACAGATAAACACCAGCATGCCCATGAAAAGCTGAAAGTGTGAGAGTCAAATTGTTTATGCTAGCTTAGGGTGACCACATTTTCAAACCCCCAAACCGGGACCCTGAAGTGTACCGCACGTTCATGCACACGCACATGTATGCTCTTATGCACGCACCATAGGCGTTTTCATCAGGATGGGGGACAATTATTTCAGCGCTTAGCACACCTAGTGACTGCACCTTTCAACACCATGGACAGCGCCTCAGCAAACGAAAAATGTTTTGTCTCCAAAAATAAAACAGTTTATTTGAAAACTAGCAACAGCCTTGACAACGACACATTGATTGATTGACACACATACAGACAAATCAGTGTTGAATTCAGACGCGTGGTGCATTGTTTATGTTTTTTGATTGGGTTAGGTAATAATGAGCGGGACAGAACATGATAAACGTCTATGTAAGCACTGAAAACAAGTATAATACTATTATTATTATTTTAATTGTGATGAAAACCGGGACAATTTGGTAGTGAATGTTGAAAACCGGGACATTTTAGTGTTTTACAGATATTTGTCGGGACTCGGGACACCCATCTTGAAACCGGGACAATCCCGGACAAACCGGGACGTCTGGTCACCGGTCTAGCTGTGCCTGTTAGCTAACACTCTTAGGTGACTTCAGCTGGCTGAACCTTCCAAAACTAGTTGTCAGTTAGAAGTTACACAGATCTAGTATGGAGATAAATATATACCATTAACAATTACCTGACTGCTAACATTTAGCTAATGTTATGATAAATCTAATGTAGTTGATTGCTAACATTTAGCTAATGTTATGATAAATCTAATGTAGTTGATTGCTAACATTTAGCTAAAGTTATGATACGTAGTTGACTGCTAACATTCAGCTAATGTTATAATAAATCTAACATAGTTGACTGCTAACATTTAGCTAATGTTATGATAAATCTAACGTAGTTGACTGCTAACATTTAGCTAATGTTATGATAAATCTAACGTAGTTGACTGCTAACATTTAGCTAATGTTCTGATAAATCTAACGTAGTTGACTGCTAACATTTAGCTAAAGTTATGATACATAGTTGACTGCTAACATTTAGCTAATGTTATAATAAATCTAACATAGTTGACTGCTAACATTTAGCTAAAGTTATGATACGTAGTTGACTGCTAACATTTAGCTAATGTTATGATAAATCTAACGTAGTTGATTGCTAACATTTAGCTAATGTTATAATAAATCTAACATAGTTGACTGCTAACATTTAGCTAAAGTTATGATACGTAGTTGACTGCTAACATTTAGCTAATGTTATGAACCTAGTTGGCATGGAGATAACTCTACTGTTAGCTAACATTCTGGATCAGCATCAGTGTGTGTGTGTGATCTGATCCTCCGCCTGCAGGACGGTTCGGATGTGCAGCAGCTGAAGCTGAAGCTGAAGCGTCTGGATTCCTCCCAGTTTAATGGTTAATGTCTTTATGGCATTCCCACTGTGATGAGTAACTACACTAACACACTAACCACTGCAGTCTCCATCAGACCAATTAAACCACAGAGAGCACACACACACACACACACACACACACACACTTCCCTATACACCTACACAGTACAAACCACTGTCTCCTGTAAAGCAATTAAGCTGCTGAGTACACACACACACACACACACACACACACACACACACACACACACACACAGGTATTTACTATACTTGTGAGGACCTTTGACTACATTAATTCCTTAACCTGTAAAACATTTCTACCTTTTCTCCCTGACTCTCATTCCTGTTATTCCCTGTCACTTCTCTATCATCATGATCATTCTGGGCTCACAGGAATTTTTGTTCAATATACTGTGTAAACGTTTTTTATAAATTTTGTCTTGGTTGTTTATTTGTTTCCTGCATTAGTTTGTCAGTAGACTGCTCTTTATAGTCATTTTTTGATATTTAGAACCTTTTCATTCCATTATTTTTGAAAACATCTTCACTTACTTGCTTACTTACTATTGGTTGCTTGTCATGTTGGTGATCTGGGAATTGAGCGAAATGCTTAAAATGTAAAATGCAAGTAAAGGATCCATGAATGTTGAAATACTTTTTGCCTTTCTGTTTATCAGCTGAACTATAATCAGATTAATAGTGACTGTAAGACGGGGGGGGAGGGGGTGGGGGTGGGGGGGACCAACCTCTGCAAATAAACCTGTAAAAACACTTAACCGCTCCCCACCCTCTATCTATATGTCTGTCTCTTTATTTATCACAGCTGTCTTCTGTCTGACAGTCTGAGCCCCGTTCACACATCCACCTGTTCTCTCTGCCAGCTTCTCTCTGTGAAGTCTGTCTGTAGAAAGCATTTCCACATGACAGGACGGTCCCGACAGAGAGGCGAGGCCGGATGATGAAGACCTCACTTGAGCACAGATCCTGGTCAGACCCACGGCGCGTGTGTTCAAATCAATTCACTGCACTGAAGCGTTACGACACGGTTATCGCTTAAATAATTCCACTAACGTCACTTAGATACCACAGGTAACAACACTACCTGCTGATAAGGTCTGCAGACAGAAGAACATGTGGGTGTCTGTAAACTGATGGTGAAGAGTGCAGCTCTGTGTGAGATTCAATGTGGCTTTATCAGTATGAGACTCAATATGACTGTCTGTCTGACTGTCTGTCTGACTGACTGTCTGACTGACTGTCTGTCTGACTGACTGTCTGACTGACTGTCTGTCTGACTGACTGACTGACTGACTGTCTGACTGACTGTCTGTCTGACTGACTGACTGACTGTCTGTCTGACTGACTGTCTGACTGACTGTCTGACTGACTGTCTGTCTGACTGACTGACTGACTGTCTGTCTGACTGACTGTCTGTCTGACTGTCTGTCTGACTGACTGACTGTCTGTCTGACTGACTGACTGTCTGACTGACTGACTGACTGCCTGTCTGACTGACTGTCTGTCTGACTGACTGTCTGTCTGACTGTCTGACTGACT
>NC_136002.1:33191480-33243980 GCF_048128805.1 Centroberyx gerrardi
ATGGTGTTATGGAGGACTAACTCTGTAGAGGCTTCCAAGTGATGTCACCCCTCTCTGGCGGCCATCTTGGAGGTCCTCAGCTCTGTGAACAGCTGACTGTGTTTCTGTCGTCTCAACAGAATTGAACAGACGGTTAATTTCTGTCTGTTTCTGACTGAACTGATCATTTCATCACTGATCCATCTGATTGATTTAGTGTTTAGATAATGTCAGCTTGTTAGCTAGCTAACCATAGCATCTGGTCAGCTAACATCACTGTCTTGTTGTTAACACATCTGATTAGCACACTAGCTAACGTATCTAGCAGCGGCTAGCGTTAGCGTGTTCACATTAACATCAGTGTGTTTGCCGGCTAGTTAGCTAGCTAACAGTTTGTTCAGGTTAACTGAGCTGACTCTTCTCAAGCTACAACTCAGAGTGTTTTGGAGTAGAGACTAGGGCTAAAGACAAGACAGTTTACTGTGTCACAGTAACCAAATCCACCTTATCACACTATTCACTTTTACACCGACTGGCTGACTGTTATACTGACTGAAAGTGATTTTGACTGACTGATAAGCATCCATTCATGGGCACACAAGCAAAGTCACACACACACACACACGCACACACACACACACACACACTACTTTAATAAGCAGTTCTATCTTGCCATCGACCCTTTCCCTTCACACTCACACACACACACACACACACACACACATTTACAGTACTTTAATCAAAAATGCCATTTTGCCATTGATCCTTTCCCTCTCTCTCACACACACACACACACACACACACACACACACACACACAGTACTTTAATAAACAGTGGTATCTTCCTATCGATCCTTTCCCTTTACACACACACACACAGTCACACACACACACACACACACCTTCCAGCAGCAGATGATGGATGAAGCAGAGCAGAGCTTTGAATAATCAGACTGATATTTATAGCTGAGGTGTTTTTTTAAGACTCTGTCTCACCTGCACACATTAGTCGGTGTTTTTAATCATATTTTATCACTCTGGTTTAATCATTTCACCTCTGTGTTTTATCACTGTGCAAATTAAATCTACTTGACTACATGTAACACCAGAGATTAGAAAGGTGTTGTAAGTGCTGGATGTTGCACAGATCTCACTCTGTCAGTTGCTGCATTCACACTGCAGCAACTGACAGACATGTAAACTCATTTCATCAGATCATTCAGACTTATAAAGCTTATTTTAGGATTTTTTTTTGTGAAATCATGAACTTACTGCACTAGAAGATTATATTACCGGTTTCAATAAATTTGACTTTTTTTTTCAGGAGAATACAAAAAGTCACGTGTGAAAACTCACATGTGAATTCAAAGTGCATGTGCTTTTTGGACACGTTAGTTTTCATACATGAACATGTGAAATTTTCCATTTTCCCATTGACATTCTCATCTTTTCACCTTTTTTGCATGTGAAATGAAGTTTTCACATGTGAAACAAATATTGACATATCTAATGACATCTGCAAATGTCAAAAAAGTTCACATGTGAACAAAAATACGCTTCACCTGGATATTGAATTTTTTACATCTGAAGTAAAAACTGTCACATGATGCCAGAAAACAACGTGAGAAAAGTTACGTGTCCAGAAAGCACATGTGCTTTCAATTCACATGTAGGTTTTCACATGTGACTTTTTTTCCAGGAGAATGTAACTTGTTTCAGGACATTTTCTTGGTAAAAGTGAAATTGTCTTGGAGAAAGTTTCTCGTTTCCAGATTTTCTTCATTGTTTTCTGATGATTTCTTGAAAGAAGTCATATTGGCATGAATCAAGTGAAATTTACTGAAAGCAGCAGATTATCTGCCAGTGCAGAGAGAGAATTTGACTAAAAATATCATGAAAGAAGCCGATAGGTCTGGAGACAAGAGAAACTCACCGGGCAGCTTGTCATGTTTTGCAGTGCAGCAGTGAAGAGGCTTTAGACTTGTAGAAATGACAGAAAACAGATGCTGAAGTGTAATTTCCCAGAGACAGACAGCAGAGAGAGAGCAGAGCGAGGGCAGAGCCAGGAGACGTCTCTCTTCCTGCAGGTCCGACCCGGGGAGGAACGATGGAGAGATGCTGTTGATGTGCTGAGGATTTATTGATGCTAATATAATACATAGAGCAGCTTTAAGTGGTTCCTTACAGAACCATAAAGGGTTCTGCTGCGGTACAAGCCTGAAGAACCAGCTGGGTGAATTCCTCTAACGTCCGCTAGAGCAGTGACTCTCTAACCCTGACTTAGTCCACATCAGGGCCACAGACCCCCATTTGATGAGATTTTGTCTCTCAGACCCAAATCTGACAATATTTTTATTGTTAGATGATTTTGTCCAGAACTTCATGACTGTCTGTATTGCAGGCAGAGAGATAACAGAGAAACTGATCAGATCAGTCATTCTTCCACATTCTCTAACTGTGTTAACTTCTTGTAAATGAAATAATGCTGAAGTTTAACAATTCAGCAATTTGCTGCGGACGGCTCCAAAAAGACTCCAAACCTCCAACTCCATGAAGTCAACGGACCACAACCAACTTCTGCTGAAAATATAAAGTCAAGACATTTTCTCCACCAGAGGTTTTGGTCTCGGCAGCTAATTTCACTTCTTCTAATGTGTGTCCGGATGGAGATTTTAAAACTAATTGCGTCATTAACGGGATATAACGGATATAAAACAGGGTTGTTTTCCTAGTGATTGACAGGTCGTCTGTCCAGTGATTGACAGGTCGTCGATCACGGACCAATAGCTGCTCCGGCTCCAAAACATGTCAACATGGCGGCGATCATAAACCCGATCTTTAGGCTTCAAAACCCTTCAGAAGCCTGTGGGTGAAGAACTCTCACTGCTACATCTGTTTTACTGTCTACGGTTCTCTACAGAACCCTTTTTGTTAAGAGTGTGGCTAGAACCCAAACTGGTACCAGACCAGGGATGGATATGAAACTAAAGCCAGAGTAACTTTTACGATATATTTACACATTTTAAACAGCCGGAGAGCAGAATCAGGGCGGCTGGCTGAAACCTTCAGAAGCTGCAGAGGTGAAGATGATTCTGGAATATTTACTGTATGTTCTTTGTTTTTTCGCTGCAGTGCAAATCGCCTCACTGAGGAACTGAGGACATCAGCTGCATGTAATCTAATGTGCTGATGGACCAGAGGACGACCTGCCATCTGAACACAGAGACACACAGCATGACCTTTGACCCCTGAACCACCAACTAGCACCTGTCTCTGATAGCTGCAGGTTGAGAGACAGACAGACAGGACAGGTCGTATACACACACCTGTCAGGAACACACACACACACACACCTAATGTATAGACAAACAGACAGACAGTAGACATTCCTCTGCACCTGTCCTGTGTGTGAAGGCATCTGTATCTCCACACACACACACACACACACACACACCCGTTATCAGTGTGCCTGGGTGCAGTAAAGGTGCAGTTCAGTGCAGCTGGAGCTCGGTGACAGAAGTGTCAACAGGTTTGAAACCTTCCGGTCGATCTCATGGATCTGCTGACTCAGCATCAGAGAACAGCTGCAACCAACCATTACTTTCATCATCGATTAATCCATTAAAAACATGTTTTCGACTAATAGATTAGTCATTTAGTCTATAAAATCTGAAGCGGGGGGTCTTATGTGAATTCTCTGCCTTTGTCTCTCACTCTCTGCCTCCTTTTCTCTCTTTCGTTTTCTGTTACTGTCTTTATTCTTTATATTAAACTGTTTCTTCTTTCTTTCCTTCCCTCTTCAGTCTAGATTAGATTAGTCTAAAATAAAGACAAATGTCCATCATCAGTTCCCAGAGCTCAAAGTGATTCTTCAGGTTTCTTCCTCAGTCTGAGCAGCAGCCAGAAAACCCAAAGTATTCATTTAATAAAGAGATGAAACAGAGAAAAGCAGAAAATATTTTTGTGTTTGTGTGTTTGGTATATTCTGGAGCTGCCGATGCAAATTTCAGCAATGAAGCAAGTTTCTTTTCATGTGACAGAAGTTGCTTTGTGTAGATGTTGGACAAAAGCTCATAAAACACATTTAGAATTTATTAAAACAAAATGTGTAAAGCCTAAAATATTCAGTAATGTTGGGACGTTACTGAATGGATCTACAGCCACACCACAAGCTGCATCAGCTGCTCTCTGTTTCTAGCTGCTTGATACAGATTTACACTTTATTAACTAACACAAAGGTTACAAACAGCTAACCAGCTTGCTTGTTGCTGCCTGAGTTGACATGGCAACCAACAAATCAAAGCTCGCCAGGCTTTATGGGTAAATATCAGCTCAGGTGGAACATCCTGGGCAGTCTTCATTCAATTTCTAGAAACAAGTCAGAATATGAGAAATCAAAACACCCTGAGAGAAGCAGCAGCGTGCCGGCGGTCTCCCTCCTGGTCCGACCACAGCTCAGGTTCAGGTTCAGAGCTGAAACCCGACCCGGGTTCAGGTTCAGAGCTGAAACCCGACCCGGCGCTCAGGAAACACTCTACTTTTCTCTGCTTTCTGTTGTCAGGACAATAGCCGGCGATTAGCAGCTTCATTCAGCAGAAACAGGCTCTGTCCGAAACCCGCAGAGCCGTACAGAGACAGAGTTAGTCCAGTTCACCGTAGAGCTGAGCAGTGTACCTGTCCTGCATAGCGTCCCATGGCAGGATGTCATCTAAAGGTCAGCTGACTGCTGCATTCAATTCACATGGGAAAACCATCAGAGCGATGACTTCGAAATATTCACGTCGAATCCGTCAAGACTCTGTTCTGTAGTTTTCTGTTCAGTTTCTCCTGATCAGCTTCTTCTCTCTTGACTCAGATGATCTGACTGATGAAACAAAACATCTGACTTCATGTTTTACAGCAAACCAAACAGTTAAAAGTTAAAGGTTATGGTCTCAACAACTTATGAGATGATATGAGCTGAATCTGTCATTCTGACTGCAGCTTCCTTGTTGGTCACAATTCAGAAAGTGGAGAAATCAATCCATCACCAAACCCCGAGTTCCCAAGTAGAGTTTACAAGTTGTTTTAGTTCCTGAACTGAACCGTTAGCCCATCTTGGGGTCATCCCTGTGTTCCCTCAGCCCTGTGTTCCCTCAGCCCTGTGTTCCCTCAGCCCTGTGTTCCCTCATCCCTATGTTCCCTCATCCCTATGTTCCCTCAGCCCTGTGTTCCCTCATCCCTATGTTCCCTCAGCCCTGTGTTCCCTCATCCCTGTGTTCCCTCAGCCCTGTGTTCCCTCAGCCCTGTGTTCCCTCATCCCTGTGTTCCCTCATCCCTATGTTCCCTCAGCCCTGTGTTCCCTCATCCCTGTGTTCCCTCATCCCTATGTTCCCTCAGCCCTATGTTCCCTCAGCCCTATGTTCCCTCAGCCCTGTGTTCCCTCATCCCTGTGTTCCCTCAGCCCTGTGTTCCCTCATCCCTGTGTTCCCTCAGCCCTGTGTTCCCTCATCCCTGTGTTCCCTCAGCCCTATGTTCCCTCATCCCTGTGTTCCCTCAGCCCTGTGTTCCCTCAGCCCTATGTTCCCTCAGCCCTGTGTTCCCTCAGCCCTATGTTCCCTCAGCCCTGTGTTCCCTCATCCCTGTGTTCCCTCAGCCCTATGTTCCCTCAGCCCTATGTTCCCTCAGCCCTGTGTTCCCTCAGCCCTATGTTCCCTCATCCCTGTGTTCCCTCAGCCCTATGTTCCCTCAGCCCTGTGTTCCCTCATCCCTGTGTTCCCTCAGCCCTGTGTTCCCTCAGCCCTATGTTCCCTCATCCCTGTGTTCCCTCAGCCCTATGTTCCCTCAGCCCTGTGTTCCCTCATCCCTGTGTTCCCTCAGCCCTGTGTTCCCTCAGCCCTATGTTCCCTCAGCCCTGTGTTCCCTCAGCCCTATGTTCCCTCATCCCTGTGTTCCCTCATCCCTATGTTCCCTCAGCCCTATGTTCCCTCAGCCCTGTGTTCCCTCATCCCTGTGTTCCCTCATCCCTATGTTCCCTCATCCCTGTGTTCCCTCAGCCCTGTGTTCCCTCATCCCTGTGTTCCCTCAGCCCTATGTTCCCTCATCCCTGTGTTCCCTCAGCCCTGTGTTCCCTCAGCCCTATGTTCCCTCAGCCCTATGTGTTTAGGCAAGGAGCTTGTATGGTTGAGGTTAGGGGTTCCAGGGCAGATGAGGTGGTCGGGTTGAGGCATGAGGTCACTGAGGTTAAGGTTAGAGCAAGCTTGCGGTCAAGGCTGTCAGAAGGTAAGTTGGGATAGGGTTGAGGGAACATAGACACGCTCCCACCTCCTTTAGGTGTAAATGTCGTGTCCAATTCAGGTTTTTGTCACAGTCACAGAATGGAGGAACATCATTTTCACATAATTCCTGTCCACAGCAGGTAAATCTGAGTTTAAGAGCTTTTGCTCATTTCAGAAATTTCATGAGATCACCAGCAACGGCCAACATGGCTGCCGGTGGCGGTGGCGGCGGCGGCGGCGGCGGCGGCTGAACTGTGCGTCTGTGCGGCTCTGCAGGTGAAACTCTCTGTCACTGGACCTGATCTGCCTCCATGAAACCAGATCATCACCTTTCATCCAAAGCTGCACTTTTCAGGAATTAGCTGGAGGATTAGCGAAGGAAAAATCCTTGGCTCATCGCCACATCCACGCCTCCATGCATTTTTTGAAACGATACAATGGGTTTGAATGGGTTTGAATGGGTTTGAATGGGCGTACAGGCTGCGGGTCACAGACTTTAACTGATTTGATTTGAGAAATGTGCAAATCATCTGAAAGCTAATGCTGCGTAGAGAGAGAGGTGAAGCTCAAACATCACATTAGCCTCTTAGTTGCTGATAGAAAATTCACTACAGAAAAAAAACAAATAACAGATTCACAATATATTATTCTTCAGTACTGTTGCCCATTTGACTTCATGTGTGATAAACATCCTCCATAGTTTCTCCACCTGGTGGATCTGGAGGGAAATCTGCTGGATCGCTTTACGGCACAAAACAGGAAGAGGTTCTTCTTCTGTTCTTCCAGAGCAAACGGAGCTAAAGCTGAAAGAGTTTCTGGCAGCAGATGGTGGAAGGAGGGAAAGGAAGATGGAGAAATCACTTCCAACATGTTGATCCTCTTCAGGGAGGGGGAGGAGGGGGGGCAGGAAGCATCGGGGCTGATGGGAAATGTAGTCTTAAACCTGCAATAAGCGATTTCAGACCCTGTAACCAGTCCTGAAGCTAACGTGTGCTACGTGGAGATTTCCGTGAGACGTGACGATGTAAACAAACACAGCAGCAGCTTGTTGTTGTTTTCTCCTCTTTCCTAAAGCTTGTTGTTGTTTTCTCCTCTTTCCTAAAGCTTGTTGTCAGTCGGCTCGAGTCACGGTGAATCGATGAAGCGAGCGAGGAAACGTTTTCCACTAGTGAACTTGCTACCTGCCTCTTCACTTGTCACTGTGGGTCATGTGACCTTCAGCGGGAGGAAAATCTGACAAAGTGAGACTGGTAACAGGTGATATTTCTCTGTTTATTTTAGCCGTTAGCCTTTATGCATGGTTTGTCCTTAAGGGCTTCTGTAGCCCAGTAGCTTTGCTGTGTGTGTTTACAAAATGTGTTTCTGTCTCCCTCTAGTGGTCAGAAAAAAATCGCTTAGTGTAGCTTCCTTCCTTCCTTCCTTCCTTCCTTCCTTCCTTCCTTCCTTCAGTACTGGACTTTCTGTTTCTCTCTCCTTCTGTCTTTTTTCTCATTTTGTACCTTGAACTCTCAGCATCATTCCTTCCCTCCATCATTCCTCACTCCCTCTGCCTTCTCTCCTTCCTTCCCTACTTCCTTCCTCCCTCCGCCTTCCTTCCTTCCCACTTTTCCTTCCCTCTCTCCTTCCTTCCTTCTTCCCTCACTCAATCTGCCTTCTCTCCTTCCTCCCTTCCCTCTTTTCCTTCCCACTCTCCTTCCCTCCTTCCTTCCCTCCTCCTTCCTTCCTTCCTTCCCTCCGTCCCTCCCCCCTTCCCTCCCTCTCTCCTTCCTTCCCTCCTCCCCTCCTTCCTTCCTTCCCTTCCTCCTTCCCTCCTTCCTTCCCTCCTCCTTCCTTCCTTCCTTCCCTCATCCCTCCCCCCTTCCCTCCCTCTCTCCTTCCCTCCTTCCTCCCCCCTCCTTCCTTCTCTTCCTCTTTCCTTCCCTCCTCCTTCCTTCCTTCCTTCCCTCCGTCCCTCCCCCCTTCCCTCCCTCTCTCCTTCCTTCCCTCCTTCCTCCCCCCTCCTTCCTTCCCTCCTTCCTTCCCTCCTCCTTCCTTCCTTCCTTCCTTCCCTCCATCCCTCCCCCCTTCCCTCCCTCTCTCCTTCCTTCCCTCCTCCCTTCCTTCCTTCCCTCCCCCCTCCTTCCTTCCCTCCCTCCCTCCTCCCTCAGTCAGATCATCAGTCAGTCTTTACAGTCGATACAGCAGCAGTTTGAACTGATCGTTACGGCCGGAGCTGATCCAGGAACAGAGACAAGTGTGATGGGTGGCTGTGTTATGGTGATACACACACACACACACACACACACACACACACACATACACACGCACACACACACAGCCCTCACTGAGATGGCGAAGGAATAAATCGTTAATATCAAACAGATTCTCTCTCTCACAGTTTCATCAATACAGTGAATGAAAAAAAAAAAACACCAATACAGATACTCACAAACACTCTTATTGATACAATAATAAAACAATCATCAATACACACATACATTCACACTCTGTCTCTTACACACACACACACACACACACACACACACACACAGGTAGTTAGTGTGTGTTAGTCAGATCCATGCATCTAACTCTTTAATTGCCTTTGACACACACACACACACACACACACACACACAGGTCCATGTTGTGTGGTGAGAGAGTGACACCTAGTGATTTGTTCAACATGTGAAGCATCAGTCAGAAGTGAGGTCGGTGTTGGCTTCTCACAGCTGATCCAAACTCAAACTCACTTCAGCAGCTTCATGTTTCTGTCACATTTTTACATTTTTACATTTTCTGTCGTCTGTGAATGAAGTGTTGTCATTCACTTTCCCTCAGCCTGCCTCGCCTGCTTCTACTGCAGTCAGTGATTTACTACGTTTCCCAGAATGCCCTTTCCTGGTTTTACATGCAGGTGGAGAGAGAGAGAGAGAGATAACAAAAGCAGGTCGAGAGTTTCTCTAGTAGAGGAAGAGTGAGTCCCCCCCCCCCCCCCCCTTCCTCAAACCCCAGCCTGTCTCTCTGCTGCAGTGCATTCTGGTCTCTCTCCTGCTCCTGTGGTGGAGAAACTGGTCTCTCTCCTCTTCTACGATGGATTTCTCCCTGTATGATTGTTGAACATCTCTCGGTGCAAAATGGCGGCTCTAGAAAGAAGCCCTCGCTCTTTGATTCTGAGGGACTGACACCAAAACCTGACGTTTACCGCTGATGTTTTACATCCTGAAACATTTTCTCATATCAAACTCCTGCTGTAGCTGCTGGAAACATCTGGAGGTGACGTCACCTCGTCTACGATTGGCCGGTTATCCACCAAGAAGAAAAACACAACAAACTGCCGAATGGACAAGAAAACCAGCAGCTGTTTTTAACAGTCACAGCGTTTTAGGGGAGTTTTCCTTTAAATAAGAAAATGACTGTATTTTAAATGTATTTTTCTGTCTGCCGGTCACTGAGAGAACAGACCATGAATCCTCTGTGTGAGCGGCAGCAGAGAAAGATCTTCTTCCTGTTCCTGACGTGAGAAACACGACACGAAGAGCGACGGCGGACAAAGCGTTCAGTGTGTGTTCGGTGTGTGTTCGGTGTGTGTTCGGTGTGTGTTCGGTGTGTGTTCGGTGTGTGTTCGGTGTGTGTTCGGTGTGTGTTCGGTGTGTGTTCGGTGTGCGAGCGGGAAAACGGAGACCTCGGCGTTTTGAAGGCGACGGCGAGCTGAAGAGCGTGGGCTGCTGGGAACAGACTGCTGTTACACTTCAGAGCTTTCTGTTATTTAGCTGCTGCTTTTATCCAGAGAGTGACGGCAGAACAAGAGAGCGTCTGTCCCTCCAGCTACAGTCCCTGCATTTCACATCATTTACCACCAAAACTCCCTAAACCTGCTGACATCCACTACATTTCCAAGCAGAGGTGTGACCAAGTCAACTTTGATCGAGTCCCAAGTCAGTCTCAAGTCTTGAGGCACAAGTCTCAAGTCAAGTCTCAAGTCTAAATGTAGATTACCAAGTCAAGTCCAAGTCATTAAAGTCAAGTCTCAAGTCTAAATGTAGAACAGCAAGTCAAGTCAGAACAAATCAAGAGTCCAGTATCAATTTAATATCTTAAAGAAAACTAAATATCTAGGACTTTTCAATGCAATATGGTTTTAATAGGATAAAAACTTGGTAAGAGCATCATGAGTTTGATTTCTATAATCAGTTTCAACTTCAATAAATTCAATCATTCCATACAAATTCAGAAAACAGAATTTAAATTCAGTCGTCCGCTGGAACAAATCTCATCACTTTCAATCTAAGTCATTTACACAAACACAAGATCTCAAGTCAAGACTTTAGAAACCTTTTTAAGTCATCAAAGTACAAGTCAGAGTCAAGTCCCAAGTCACCAGAACCCAAGTCAAGTCAAGTCTCAAGTCTTCTCTTCATGCAGCAAGTCAAGTCTCAAGCAGTTCAAACTGTTACTCAAGTCATGTGACTCGAGTCCTCACCTCATTTATCAAGTCTGACTCAGACAGACTGTACGTCTCTTTTTCTTCAAACGCTCATTTCTTTCTGTCCTTTCTTTGTCCTGTTCCAACTTTTCAGCTTCTCTTCACGGTCCCAGTGTCCCGGGTTTCGTCACCAAACACTGCAGGTATATCCACATTTATTTAATAATTTATTTATTTAGCCTTTATTTATCCAGGAAGTCCCACTGAGATTCAAAGTCTCTTTTCCAGGGGAGACTTGGCTGAGAAAATGGCAGCAGGTGTTACACAATAAAACATACAAAACAGTACAAAAGAAAAGAAAAATAGTAAAATATGCACAATAAAAAAAGATCACAATTTAGATCAGAAACAGGAGAGTAAGACTGTGAATAATTTGAACTGATTTAGGGAAATAAATCCGACTCCCCCACTCCCCGACGGTTGTGCTAGGAAGTGACTGTAGCATTTCAGCTAGCAGTAAAAAACTGCTATTTGTACTCTTTGAACCTGCAATTATACAAACATGGATAACCTGAAACCACAACGATCAACTGTTCCACCGTTCTGAATTTGGTACGAGGGGTCAGTCCCGCCCCCTCTCTCTGATTGGTCCCGCAGTGAGTCACGTCATTCCACAGGTCAAAGTTGAGCCGGAGTGAACTGGAGTCTGGAGCGTGTAAATCATGTCACAGTAATCTAAAACTGGTATGAAGGTATAAATTACAGACAGCGACGGGAATATTCTTAAACTTCCTTTTATTCCCTGCAACTCTTACAAACTTCTGTCAAAAAAACAAACAAAAAGTCACAGTAACTAGGCCACACCCCCAACACAATGCTTTCAGCTGAAAACAGTCGGTGAGCGGTGTGACATCACTGCAGAGGTGCGTTCAGGTGCTGCAGCAGTCCGTCACAGTAAGGCGTTTATCAGTTATTTTATGAATACGCGTGAATTGTTTTCCATCTGAGAACGATGCTTTCCCTTTGAGCTGGAGGTAAAAACATCTGGAACCTCATGCTGCGTTCACTTCACCACAGGCTCCTCCCCCTTTGCTGTTCACATCTTCATTACCCAGAAGTCCTCTGGCAGCCACTATCTGTTGCTGTTGTTCGTCTCTGCGTTTCCCCCTCCGTCGCCCTGCTGGGGGCTGGAGGGGGCGGAGTCAGGGGCGGGGGCGGGGTCAGGGTTAGGAGTGGAGTTCGGTTCGTGGGCGGAGTCAGGAGTTGGGGTGGGGTTTGTTTCAGGGGCGGGGTCAGACTGCATCTCAGTCCTGTCATTTGATACCTGCTGAATCTCTGTTTCCACCGTAAGCTCCGCCCCTCTGTCTTCCAGCCCCACCTGAGCCTCCGTCTGACCAACAAACCCGACGCACCCGGAGCAGCTCCTGCTGTGCTGCCCCTCCTCTCTGACCTTTGACCCCGCCTCCCCGCCCCGTCCCGCACCTCTCTCCCTCCTCAGCCCGCCCCTCACTCTGGGCGGGGCCTGTCTCTCTCTGCGGCTCTGATTGGTTGAAGCCCGTCTGTTCCTCCGGCTCTGATTGGCTCCCGGTCTGTCCCGGTGGTTGCGGTCGTGGTTGAGCCGGTCGGCCCGTTGCGCCCGCTGCAGCACCACGGCGGCGAGGTCCGAATGGGACGAGGTGCTGTCGATCATCCTGCGGCCGGCGGCGAGCGGCCGGACCGGCAGCGCCAGCCGCAGCCGCAGCCAGAACCTGGACCTCCGCGGCTCGGAGCGGGCGCCTCGCCACGCCACGGCGGCGCCGGCGGCCCGCCGCAGCCGCCCCGCCTCGGCGCAGGCCGTTTCCTTGAGCGAGCGGTACCGGACGGTGACGATGGAGGCCCGGCGGCCATGTTGGAGGAGCAGACCCAGACGACACTCCAGCAGACTGAAGCTCTTCTCCGCCAGGTAGTCCGGGCTGAGGACCAACAGGAGGCGCCGGCTCCGCTGCATGGAGCGCAGGACGGCGTCTGACAGGTCTGACAGAGACAGGATCAACACCTCAGCTGATACAGACAGAAACAATACTACACACACATGAATGGAAATGATGGTACAGCGCAGCGTGGAGCGTTAACCCTAACCCTCAGGCCACTACAGATACAAATGAGTTCAGACGCCGCAGAATGTCTTCAAGAGTAAACTGTTGTGGTTCTGCAGCGGGTCTGAACCGCCTCGCCGCTTCATACAGGAGGGAGTCTGAACCGCCTCGCCGCTCCATACAGGAGGGAGTCTGAACCGCCTCGCCGCTCCATACAGGAGGGAGTCTGAACCGCCTCGCCGCTCCATACAGGAGGGAGTCTGAACCGCCTCGCCGCTTCATACAGGAGGGAGTCTGAACCGCCTCGCCGCTTCATACAGGAGGGAGTCTGAACCGCCTCGCCGCTCCATACAGGAGGGAGTCTGAACCGCCTCGCCGCTTCATACAGGAGGGAGTCTGAACCGCCTCGCCGCTCCATACAGGAGGGAGTCTGAACCGCCTCGCCGCTCCATACAGGAGGGAGTCTGAACCGCCTCGCCGCTCCATACAGGAGGGAGTCTGAACCGCCTCGCCGCTTCATACAGGAGGGAGTCTGAACCGCCTCGCCGCTTCATACAGGAGGGAGTCTGAACCGCCTCGCCGCTTCATACAGGAGGGAGTCTGAACCGCCTCGCCGCTTCATACAGGAGGGAGTCTGACACCAAAACACAACAACTTCCAGCAGGACGATTTCCACTCAGGTTTGAAACCAAATGAAACTGACGCTAAAATAGTTTCATCTCATGTACACATAAATGACATAAAGCCTTTCTGAGGCTATTGGGTTATTGAAATGCTTAAAATGCTGCATTATTTGACAACCTGCCCACTTTTGAATGGTGCAGCATTATGAAAAACTGAAATGCAGAAACGAAACCACATTAATGTCAGAATCTAGATTAACGCTGCTGCTCTAAACCTCTCAGGCTCAGGACAGGTTTCATTTTGGTTGAACAGACCGGACGGGGTTTAGAGGCCTGGCACCGCTCAGACCGCATTAACATCACAGTTAAAGTGTAAGTGTCGTCTGGGCTGAAGACCTGCAGGTCCCGCCAGGAAGTCACAACTGATAGAAATATTACTCGAAATCAAGTGAAACCATTTGCTTCCCTAGAAGTAGCTGGCATGTATAGCAGTAATATGTATATGGTGTGACATTGTCAACAAATAAATGGAGAAGGAGTTTTTGTTTGTTTGTGTATGGAAATTTGTTTTCTGTGGATAAAATGTTTAAGTGTTGGTATAAATGGCAGGTGATTTGAGTTTGTATTTGAATTTTTTTTTAAAAAGTGGCAGGTGGTTTTTCTTCTTCCTGCTCCTTTTCCGTCATGATATGTATATACAGTATATACAGTATATATATCTGTGTGGGTGTGTGGTTATATATGTATATACTGTATATATATATCTGTGTGGGTGTGTGGTTATATATGTATATACTGTATATATATATCTGTGTGGGTGTGTGGTTATATATGTATATACTGTATGAATATAAATGGATAAATACAGTTGAATATTTTGTGTTTTTAATGTCCATGCACATACTTATGTAATGTTTGAGCTGGATCATCATGGTACACTGCCATGAATGAAATAAAAAAAATACCAATCAATCTATCAATCAATCAATAACACTGAACAGGGAAGTGGGCGGCAGCAGCACAGAGCAGCAGAAGCCCATTGAAGAGCAATGGAAAGGTTATCATGTTTCTTTTTACCAGTTCCTGATGCTTCTGACGCTTTCTTCAAACTACTGAAGATGCATAACAGTTAAAACCAGGAGAAAAGAAGAAACTATGCTAACTAGCTCCCTGGTTACCACAAACGTCACCATAGCAACCAGTTTACTGGAAGAATCAGCATCTTTGTCCAATCAGGTTGCTTGGCTGAAAATAACGGTTGCCTGTATGAAAACAAATCAGCCGCTGATGGAGAGAAATCAGATTATACAGCTGATAATACATGACTGACAGCTCACAGGGGGTTAAATTTAAAGTGTGTGTGTGTGTGTGTGTGTGTGAGAGAGAGAGAGAGAGAGAGAGAGAGAGAGAGAGAGAGAGAGAGAGAGAGAGTATCTGTGTGGGTGGGGGATTTGAGATGAATCACACATTGAAATGAATGATAAAGATGACATGACATGAACAACTCATTTATTTAAAAAATTATGAAATACACTTTCCCAACAGATTAAGAACATAACAAAGTGCAAGTCCGTTTTCAATAGAAATCTTTTTAAAAAGTGTTTAAAAAATGATTTAAAAAACTATACTATACCAAAATACATTTCATTTTTTATAAAAGGACAAATATTGTACTGTATGTGTAAATGTAAAATGTTGTGACCTAAATGAAGAATACAAAAATACTAAAAGAATACAAAAAGTGCAGAATATTTTCCAACATGTGAAGGTATTGATCAGGTAGTTTACTATCAAACAGATTTTCTCTGACTGCTAAAGAAATGTTAAAGTAAATGGATTCCTCATCATGGTTCAGTGTTTCCTCTGTAATGTTTTACATATACAGTATATATTATATGTACAGTATATGTAGATATATATTATGTTTTAGATTTGAAGACATCGTGTTCATTTTGCAAAACTGAACAAGATCAGGCTGCTTCATACTTTATTAAAGTGTCCAAACGCCTCTCTGACCTGGTTTCTGGCGATCGTTATTAATCAATATATTACATGATATTCCTCATTCGATGGGTTTTTGCTCTTTCCGATTACAACCCACCCAGGATTCATGCTGCTGTAAACGCGGCTGCTGTACGTTAGCGACGAGGCTAACGTAGCTTCATCACAGACTGTACTTCTCTCTCTAGCTCTTCTAGTCAACATTAGCATGTTAGCAATCCATGGCAGCAAGGAGACAGAGAAGCTGCTTTGGTTCTTGCTGTAAAACCTCTCAGCTCAGTGACTTGCTGCGAGTCTCTTTATACAGAAGCTAGTCCGACGCGTCACAGCAAGATGGCCGCCGTTGATTTGAATCGATCTGTTCAGGTTCTGTGATGCGGCCGCTTTAAGAGCCTCAAGATGTTTGGGTCGAGTCACTTTAGGAAACACTGAAACAGAGGAAATACTGTAGTGGGGGAGTTAAAAACAACACGCTTACTGGGCTGGAAAGATGTGATATCGGTTGATATAACACAAAATATACAGTGTGTAACATAACATAAAAAAATATAAGTGTGGTTGTGCAAATGACAAAGACAATGACAAGTGAAAACGGTAATGATACTGATATGAGAAGACGATAGTGGAACTGGAACAACGCTAACTGGCATCTGGTGTTTCCTGTCTGTTTCCCTTCTCTTCTCTTCGCTCATCGAGACAAAAACAGACGTGACGTTATGATTTGTGTCGGGCGACATTTCAAACTTGTAGCAGAGCAGATCGCTAGAAGAAGCTACTATGATTTCTACAATAAATAACTGTGAACGACCTGCATTAATCTTCATTCATTGTTTAGTAGCTGCGTAAGTAGTTAACTAGCTGTCAATCGACTCTGCTATGCTATGTGTTGAGCAAGCTAACGTAAGCTGTAAGCTACAATATCGATTCCTCCATGTTTTTCCTCAGGTCAACACGGCCAAACAAGTGTTTCTATTGGCCGGCTGCGTGAATTCAAAAGGTCATGAAATCTGACCTCTGCATGAAGCTGAAGGCTGGACGAGGTGGATTTGTTTCCAGATGGAGGATACTGTGACAGCTAAAGACGTGAACATCATTTTACACCCTTATTCATTTTCATGTTAGACTTAAAGGGGGCGGGGCCAGAATCCATTATTGGGGATGAAAATATGTCACGGTTGATTGGACAAAATGTGACGTTTATATTTCTGTCCACTCAGTACTTTAAGCTGTCACAGATCTGTCGATGGGAATAAAAGTCCTAAATTACTTAATGCCCTTTTAACTATGTCTGTTCACTTCTGTCGAGAGGCCAAGTCGTACGTTTAAAAATCCAACCAGCTGCTTTCAGCCGCCTAAGCCACAGAGCTGAGGCCCTCCAACATGGCCGCCAGAGGCTGTGACATCACCTGAGAGCCTCCACACTACAGGTACGCTGCGATGCTAATTACTTTCTGTGGTTCTTTCACTGTGTTGGTAATGAGGCCGGTCTGGGAGCTGGTGCTGTTCTGACTGTGCAGCCTCCTCAGAGCCACCTCCCCCTCGCTGCCCCCCTCCTCCCCCCCGCCGCCCCCCCCCCTCCACCCCGCTGACCCTCCGGACAGGTAGCTCCACCCTCAGCCTCTTCCAGAAGCGAGAGGTCAGCTCTCTGGACTTGTCCCCCTGCCAGCGGACCAGCGCCAGCGCCACCCTGGCCCTCCTCAGCTCCCTCACCCAGCCCTGCCGCCGCACCGGCCGGTACTGCACCAGGATCACCCGCAGGTGCCCGCCCCGCGCCATGCCGTCGATGCCGGCCTTGAGCTCCAGCAGAGCCTGGGAGCCCTGCGAGGCGTAGCCCGGGCTAACGACCACCAGGAGCCGCCGGCTACGAGCCACGAAAGTCAGAGTCTCATCTGTGATGGCTGCAGAGGGAGAGAGGGAGGAGTTAAAGGATGGAGGGGTGGAGATGGATGGATGGATGGATGGGGATGGTGTGTGTGTGTGTGTGTGTGTGTGTGTGTGTGTGTGTGTGTGTGTGTGTGTGCAACACCAGAAGGCTTTTATTGTTCAGCTGTCTCACTCATGTCCAACCTATTACCTGGCAGCAGCAGTACTAGTAGTACTAGTAGTAGTAGAAGTAGTAGTAGCAGTAGTAGCAGTAGTAGTAGTAGTAGTAGTAGTAGCAGTAGTAGTAGTAGTAGTAGTAGTAGTAGTAGTAGAAATAGTAGTAGTAGTAGCAGTAGTAGTAGTAGTAGTAGTAGTAGTAGTAGTAGTAGTAGTAGCAGTAGTAGTAGTAGTAGTAGTAGTAGTAGTAGTAGAAATAGTAGTAGTAGTAGCAGTAGTAGTAGTAGTAGTAGTAGTAGTAGTAGCAGTAGTAGTAGTAGTAGTAGTAGTAGAAATAGTAGTAGTAGTAGTAGTAGTAGCAGTAGTAGTAGTAGTAGTAGTAGTAGAAATAGTAGTAGTAGTAGTAGTAGTAGTAGTAGAAGTAGTAGTAGTAGTAGTAGTAGTAGTAGAAATAGTAGTAGTAGTAGTAGTAGTAGTAGTAGAAATAGTAGTAGCAGTAGTAGTAGTAGTAGTAGTAGAAATAGTAGTAGTAGTAGTAGTAGTAGTAGTAGAAATAGTAGTAGTAGTAGCAGTAGTAGTAGAAATAGTAGTAGTAGTAGCAGTAGTAGTCGTAGCACTAGTAGTAGTAACAGTAGTAGTTGTAGTAGTAGTAGTAGTAACAGTAGTACTACTAGCAGCCTGTGTACTCACTCCCTCCTGGCAGACTGTCTCTGTCGAAGATACACACTGAGTATCCGAGCTCGTTCTCCAGAACTCTCCTCAGAGTCGTCAGGACAAACTGCTCCTCCTCGCTGTTCCTGGCGTAGGAGATGTAGACGTCGAACTCCTTATCGTCTGGACAGAGAGAGAGAGGTCAGAGGTCAGAGGTCAGAGGTCACGCTGCCTGTCCACCACAGACAGATGGAAACACTGACTATTCTGAGAAACAACACGCTGACAAACGTCATCCTCCTTATCTGCAGCGGAAATCAAGTCAAGACTCTCTGACGTAGCTGTGATGTACGTGTCACATGTCTTATCATCCAGGGACAGGAAACTGTTCTTCACTGTGAGTCAGAGTCCTTATCTACACAGGAAGCAGCTCAGGGGTTTACAGTTGATTCACTTGATGGAGGTTTAAATGTCACACATCTTTCTTTAACCTTTATTTCTGACTCAGCTCCACTCTGCTTCACATTCACTCTAGCTTGATATTCAGGTTCCCACTCTGTTATTCAGCCTCGTTATCTGTTTTCTGTGTGTGTGTGTGGGGGGGGGGTTGATTTTCCCCGAACCGATCACTAGTGACCGACGTATCGGCCGCTCTGACGTCACTTCAGTCACATGATGTGTCAGCCTCTACATGTTATCAGACATTTACCAGCTGACCCAAGAATGTCGTCCATTTGGACAAAAAATATTGTCTTTGCAAAGACAATCTGTTGGTTAAGGAGGTGATTTCAACAAATCTATTCTGCCAAAAAAACAATGAAAAACTGTTGCACAAATGGTTCAAACTTTAGCCCCGCCCACGAAGGCTCTGATTGGCTCGATTGTCGGAGCGAGAACAAGCCGTTGCCGAGGGAAACACCAGACTCTCTGAATCGCTCCACAAAATCTGAAGAGCGGAGGGACGAGACTCAGGAGTCTGGAGCAGGACGGGTGTTTGGCAATATGAGATCAAATCTGTGAATAATCAAGAAATATTTCAAAGGCTCACAGTTCACTGTCTTTCCAGAGCAAAATCCTAGCAAGCATTTGACAGACAGTGGCGTGCAGGAAGAGGCCAAGTTCAACGTCAAGGTCAGCATAAAAGGTGATATTTTGGCACGGTAAAAATTCCTATTAAAACAGTTTTGGAAACTTAAAGCGAGCATTATGATTTAGAAAGGAAGATTGTGGCTGCAGCTCATTCGTGGGAGTCGCTGTCTTCCTCACTCTGTGGAATTTTTCTTTTTTAATAATTTTTAGGGCATTTCTGCTGTATTGGACGGTCACCGTGTTTTTGTGGTACGAGCCTCAGGCACGGAGCCACCGGGACGTCCTGGAAACTCTGAACCGAAATAAAGAGGTTTAGGTCTGATCCCCCCTGCAGACTCGTCTCAGCAGGTCTCCGGTGCTGGTGCAGACCGTCTCAACATCTACTCAACATCTAAATGTTTGAGTCTTCCAGGCTTCGGCTCACAGGTGCGACCCCTGGGACAGGTGTGTGTGAGCCTACAGCCTCACAGCCGTGTGACCTGAAAATATTTAGTTTTCATTCCGAAATGAAATCTCCACCGTTCCAACAACTTGACGCCAACTCTTACAAAATGATTGCCGTCCTAAAATTAAAGCACATTATGGGTTATTAAAGTTATGACTCATCTTAAACGCTTTTTTTTTTAATTGCGATTTTGAAATATTAACTGATGAATTTCAGCGAGTACATAACTTTCCAAGACAGATAAACGACACTTGGAATGGAAGCCTTCAATTCCATATCACAGTCTGTGGGAAATGGAAATACGGAAAGCGACCGCACCAAAAATAGTTTAGTTGGCAGTTTTTCTCCGGCGTCAGTAGACTGAAAAGTCAGTTTTGGGTTTGATGGAGTATGTCTGGCACGGTCGCTGTCCCGGGACTGTCCTGCTGCTTAATAAGCTAATGCTCAGCTGCAGCCAGGCATCATATCATCTAGCAACCAAGTTTAGTATCAGGAGGGAAAAACTGAAGTGGTGTGGAGTTTTGTTATTTACGTTACAAACTTTATAGACTTGTTGTCTCACTGTTGTCCATGCATTTTTTTTTTTAATTATACAAAGGGGTTTTATAATTAAATTAAACTATTGATCCTGTGGGGAACCTGGGTCGCTGCAGCAGCAACAGTAACAGGATACAGCAAAAAAAAATAGAATATAAATAAAAATATAGCAAATGGGATGTTAAATATAATGCAACGAACGATGAGAGTTATGAGGGTGTGCAAAGCAACAGCAGAACACAGGCAAAAAAATGAATGAAAAAAATCAAATATATACCAAAAATATAAAGTATATGTATTAAGAAATACGTGAAAAAATTATAAAAATATCAAGATACGGGCAACTATATAATCAAAATACCAGGCAACTGTAACAAATTTGAAAAATATGAGAATATGAAGAAAACAAATAAGTGAATTTTACAGGTTTCAAGAGCCCCAAGGGTGAAGAAACTCAACAAATATCTTCCGACCCAAGCGAGAAAACGACAAAAAAGATCTCCATCATCCGCAGGAGGGTGAAGAAGGCCGGTTCTGTCCCCCAACATGAGATCAGGGAGGACTATTGATCGACGCGGTGTTTTGGACTGAAGGGAGCGATGCGGTTCACTGCTCCAGTCTGACACGGCTGCAGTGCCTCTGACCGGCCTCAGGGGGGCGATACGACGCTTCTTTACTTGTTGGATTTGGCTGAAAGTTGGAGGAATGATGCGTCTCACCGCAGGATGGGATTCTACCACACTGAACACACTGCATGTGCCACAGAGGTGTGTGTAGTGAGTGCGTCCCGCTCCCAACGCGCCTCAGGTTTGTTCGGCACCCGCGATAATTCAGAGTATAAATGTTCCAACCAGAGAAAGTGATCAGAATGAGCGTTTACATGATGAAATTTTACCCATCGAACAGTTTATGAAAGCTTTACACCGCTCCTCTAACAGAATGAGGAGGTGTTTTTATTCTGACTGGGCTTCTATTCTGATTATTAGTGGAATAAAATTCTCTTGTGATCGTCCCAAGATGAACCACAGCTCAGGACAAGGAGACATGTTGGTTCCTGATTGGCCCAGACAGGGGGGGCAGACATGTTTACCGAACCGGGTCACAGCGCCTCCTACCTGTGTGGCGCTCGTCCGTCCCGAACCAGGAGCGGTAGAGCAGCAGCAGCTCCAGCCAGAAGACGTGATAAACCACGAACAGAACCAGCATGAGAAGCAGAGTGACGCCGAGACCACAACCCAGCTCCACCGAGGGCAGCGGCACTGCAGAGGCACACACACACACACACACACACACACACACACACACACACACACACACACACACACACACACACACACACACACACCTGAAGTTTAAAGTCGAGATGAAACGGCATTTGGAGAGTATCTAACTTCCTTATCGTGACGTATTTCTGAGTGAAACAGGAAAGACAGGCGGGACGTAACGTTGGGAGGAATTTGAGTACCGTGCTGTTGCTAGCTAGCTAATGGGTGGATGTCATGATATTATTGGTTGAAATTGGTTACGGGCATGCTTACGTAAGCACACAGCATATTTTGTTTTACAGGAAGAAAACATGATTGAATTTTGATATAAGAATACAAAGAAATTGATTTTTTGTATTTTTTTTTTGCATATATTGGTATATAGGTGCACAATATGACCGGGGATGTGATCTAAAAGGGTTAAAAAGGCATTTTTCATTTCATCTCGACTTTAAAGACCCAATAAAATAAAAAAAATCACTGTTTTGCCAATGTTGCTGGACTTAGTGTTCACCTATTCATCAACAAAATTAACATTATCTCTTTTCAGTAAACATGACATTTCTGTTGATGACTCATCCTTTTCTATCATGCAGCTCAGTTCAATCCAACTCTGACTGACTCATACTGCATTACACGTCAATCGAGTTACTGCCATAACCTGATTATTCCCAGTGACCAGCTTTATCAGTGTGCATGTAAACACACTTGGTAACTATCAAATCACCGGTTAGTCTTAAAGCTTCAGCTGCTCACCCTCCTGCTCCAGATGAGCTCTGTGTGTGTCGAAGCCTCTCTGGTTCCTGACAGAACAGTTGTACTCTCGGTTCAGGTCTTTAGCCTGGAGGTTCTGGATCAGCAGCACGCTCTCCACCGTCCGGTCGCCGTAGTCGTACTTCACCTGCCTGCTGGCACATTCATCGTCACTTCACACACGCTTCAAAATAAAATACGGCGACTCAGACGCAGTAAAACGCGCTGCGGCAAACTCTCCTCATGGTCTCCACAGTCACTCAACCTGTCCGCAGGGAGATTTATTACTATTAAATACTGTATATTTTACCCCTTATTTACCCTGTGGAGATTTGCTCCAGCTCCTCCCTGCTTCACATCCATACAGTCTCACACACCGAGCAGCTGCACTGGATCAGTTGAGGTTAAATGCCTTGCTCAAAGGCTCCTGGACAGCAGTTGTTGAATGAGGGGAGAGCGTTTCTCCTCCACCGTCCCCATCCAGTTTTCCCAGCTGGTCCGGGACTTGAACTAGCGATCTTTAGACAACCGGCTGTCGATACACTCGTGTTTTCTACTGACTGTACAGAACAGGAAGCTCCTACCTGTTCTGCTAGTGACTGTGTATGAGAAAGCTGCCTGTTCATTTTTGTAGAGGAGTGACAGTTTCCTCTCCGACCTGCTGCAGCAGCTGAGTCTCCATGATGGAGGAACATGGAGAACTGTGTGTTAGTTAATAAAGTGTAAATCTGTAGAACTGTGTGTTAGTTAATAAAGTGTAAATCTGTAGAACTGTGTGTTAGTTAATAAAGTGTAAATCTGTAGAACTGTGTGTTAGTTAATAAAGTGTAAATCTGTAGAAGCAGCTAGAAGCAGAGAGCAGCTGAGTCAGCTTGTTGTGGTGTGGCTGTAGATCCATTCAGTAACGTTCTCAGTAAAAGTGAATAGTGTGATAAGGTGGATTTGGTTACTGTGACACAGTAAACTGTCTTGTCTTTAGCCCTAGTCTCTACTCCAAAACACTCTGAGTTGTAGCTTGAGAAGAGTCAGCTCAGTTAACCTGAACAAACTGTTAGCTAGCTAACTAGCCGGCAAACACACTGATGTTAATGTGAACACGCTAACGCTAGCTGCTACTAGATACGTTAGCTAGTGTGCTAATCAGATGTGTTAACAACAAGACGGTGATGTTAGCTGACCAGATGCTATGGTTAGCTAGCTAACAAGCTGACATTATCTAAACACTAAATCAATCAGATGGATCAGTGATGAAATGATCAGTTCAGTCAGAAACAGACAGAAATTAACCGTCTGTTCAATTCTGTTGAGACGACAGAAACACAGTCAGCTGTTCACAGAGCTGAGGACCTCCAAGATGGCCGCCAGCGAAACCCCTCAAGGTTTCTACCTGTTATTCTGGAAGAAGCGAGAGTTGTTCAGTTCTTCCACTTTCTTCCCATCGACGGTCCACCAGATGTCCCAGTCTCCGGCCAGGTAGGGGAAGTGTCCTCTGCACTCCAGACGCACCTGCGTACAACCTGATTATAATAATAATAATAATGATAATTAAAAATTGTAATAGTCGCACTCCAGCCACATCACTGTATTGAATAAAAAAGAATAACAATAAATGGCACTCAAGACCGGATTCATAATCTGATTAGAAGAATTAACAGTGATGAGGTCATTTGCTTTGATATCTTTCATTAACAGTGAATTTCCATCTTGTGCACAGAAAGTTAGAAACATACCAGACAACACTAAACACATTTCCTTATATATTTATGAGACTTTAATGTAGGCTGGGAAACCGGAGGTTGTAATCCTCTGCTTGTGAGTGACTGGTGTATTTCATCAGTGTGTATGTATTTACAGTGTGTGACGGTAAGTGTGTGTGTGTGTGTGTGTAGGAGGGATGTGGCTGTATGCTGTAACGTCTTGCTCTGTGTCGTGGCGCAGGCTCCCAGCAGCCTCGACTCGCTCTGTATGGACGATAAAGTTTTGGATGTTGAGTCTCTCAGGAAAACCAATCAGAGCTCAGCTGCTGGCACAGTATCCATCAGCTTTATGTCCTGAGACAGAGTCCAGCTGCAGGTGTGAGCCGAGAGACAGGAAGGACAGGATGAGGTACCTCAAGGCTGGGGGGGGGGGGGGGGGGGGGGGCATTACTGTCATAGAGCTAGAGTGGATAGAAAGGACTACAAACGCCTCAGATCCTCTTCCACTGCTGTTTATCATCAGTCTGTGAGGTTCAAATACACCCAGCAGTTATTGAGTGATGAAGTGTTGAAATTTACTTTTTTGGTGAACCCACTTCCCTCCACCTGCCTCGTCTTCTTCTACTGCAGTTAGTGATTTCCTAAGTTTCCCAGAATGCCTTTCAACAACCTCCAGAGAACAGGTGTGAATTCATTACTTTCAATCAGAGCTGGGCATAAGGGCATATAAATATAGCTAGCTAGCTAGCTTGAATAAGGGGGCGTGGCCACAATCATGGACACGCCCCCTTATTCAAGCTAGCAAGGACATATAAATATAGCTAGTTAGCTTGAATAAGGGGGCGTGTCCATGATTGTGGCCACGCCCCCTTATTCAAACCCCAGCCTGTCTCTCTGCTGCAGTGCATTCTGGTCTCTCTCCTGCTCCTGTGGTGGAGAAACTGGTCTCTCTCCTCTTCTACGATGGATTTCTCCCTGTATGATTGTTGAACGTCTCTCGGTGCAAAATGGCGGCTCTAGAAAGAAGCCCTCGCTCTTTGATTCTGAGGGACTGACACCAAAACCTGACGTTTACCGCTGATGTTTTACATCCTGAAACATTTTCTCCATTGTAGCTGCTGGAAACATCTGGAGGTGATGTCATCTCGTCTACGATTGGCCGGTTATCCACCAGGAAGAAAAACACAACAAACTACTGAATGGAGCCAGAGATGAAAAGTTCATCACCAGTTTCTGTATTTTTAGGGTGGATTATTCTTTATGATGGCTGCCAGAGTGTTTTTTCCATCTTGGTTTTCATGCATCGTCCACACATGACCCAGTGCCTGCTTCAATGCCAAGGTTATCAACTAGATAAGATGACAAGCCCCGAGGCTGCAGCAGGAACAACACTGTCATAGAACTACAACAGATAGAAAAGACTCTGACATCCAAATCTACACTATTGATGATCACTGACCCGCTTGATAATGTTGTATTAAGAAGATAAGCACTGGTTAAGACTGTGTTAAAATCACAAAGGAATCGTTCGACTTTCCAGGAGCAGCTGTGTTGAATTTTTCAATCTTCCTCATTGCTTTTCATGCATTGTTCACACATGAACCAGTCCTTGTTTTGATCCAAATGCAAGGCTGTGGTCGAATGCAGAAAGGGCAGCATGGTTACCAAAAGGCAAGTGAACATTTTGTTTTGTGTGTGAGTATGAAATAAAGCACAGAGAAGAGAAATACTTGAACACTGAATAACAACCAACACAGGATCGCAGGAAACAGGAAGAAATTAAAGAAGAATTACAGTGTTTTATATTGAAAAAGACACGTGTCTGTGTGGTCTGACACTGATGAGAATGTAGCTAAAAAATATGTTTAATGACTCGGGTTAGACAAGTATATCGGTTTGCCAATAAATGGGGCCGATTGCTCTTTTATTAAACTGGATCTGGTCCAGTCTGATAGGATGGATATGATGCAGTTTGATCAATTACATTTTTATTGTAGACTTGATCAATACTACACTGGTTGTTAATGGGAAGCCCTTAAACACTGAATCCTTGTAATGATTTGGGATTTTTTGGCATGAGTGTCAAATTTAAAGCAAAATTTAAAACATATTACTGGCTATTGGCAGCTTCAATCCAATAATGTCAGTATCGGTGTTGTCCTTAAAGGATCAGGCTGGTGTTTTTAATGCATTTCTTACCGTCAACAAATCCTATGAAAATAACAAAATCAGCAATGAATTTGTTTTGCTAACAAGTCTGGTCCATGTAGCGGTGCCCAGTGCAGCCTCATGTCCCAGCAGCCAGAGAACTGCATTGTATTAAAAACTATTAAAACCCGTCACAGAGCCATGCTGCTGCTCTGCAGCATATTTCATCATCACGATGCACCGGGCCGGACGACTTTTTCCTCAAACGACTTAATAAGCCGGCCGTAAACACGTTTTCCATCTCGGGAAAGTAGTTCCGTAGCACAGAAAATAGTCCCCGGCGTAATGAAGAGTTTGTTCCCATTTGAATTTGATTTGGTAAAAACTACAACAGTCTGACTTTTCATGGTAACAGTTAGTGATTTTTAAAATAGAAACTATGTCTTTGTGAGCTGTATTTAAAGGTTTTTAGCTTACAATTGGAGCCAATGACTTCTGGGTTGAAGGCTGAAAAGGGAACGTGGGAAGTCAGAAAGTAACGTGAGTCAAGCAAACGCATTGTTGATTTTATTATTTTCATAGGATTTGTTGACGGTAAGAAATGCATTAAAAAACACCAGCCTGATCCTTTAAAAAACCCAAATCTGGGCACTTGTGTCACGTGTGTAAAAGTCACTTTTTCACCAAAAAATCTCGATTAGCGTGACACACCAGGATGTGTCCTCTCTGTCTTTTCTGACTCTATGATTGCCGTTCTGCGCTCCGGAAGCTTCTGATCAATAACCGATTAGCATGGTGAGAGCTTCTGCTGCATCACTCCATCAACCTGACAGCTCCGTCCTTCACCAGCAGCCGCCCCGTCATCTGACTGATCAATGTGTCTCTACTGGATGTAGCTCTGTATCCACAGCATGGTCCAGTTTCATCAGTATTGATTTCAATAGAGAGTATAGAAACTGATCATGTAATAACTGCTGGATAATGTATTAACTTGTCAAAATGTAGTAAAACGTCCCTCTGAATGAGTCAAACGTGTAATAAAATGGGTTTAAGCTGCTTTGTGTATGATTTTAACATCAATAAATCATCATGACATTAATGTAGAGTCATCAGTATAATGACAGTAAACATCCTCCATAGTTTCTCCACCTGGTGGATCTGGAGGGAAATCTGCTGGATCTTTACGGCACAAAACAGGAAGAGGTTCTGTTCTTCCAGAGCAAACGGAGATAAAGCTGAAAGAGTTTCTGGCAGCAGATGGTGGAAGGAGGGAAAGGAAGATGGAGAAATCACTTCCAACATGTTGATCCTCTTCAGGGAGGGGGAGGGGGGGCAGGAAGCAACGGGGCTGATGGGAAATGTAGTCTTAATGTGAAGAAACACTAGAACTAACAATACTACTGGAGGGAGATAGAGGAGAGCAGTCCTCTGTTTACAGTCATTAGACCAAGGTAACAATATTAATCTGTCAATGACAGGTTGACTTTTGAATTATATTCAGTCTGAACATTAGACAGGACTATATTACATTTTCTACCCATTTAGAGGGACATTTTATTTCATTTTGACCAATTATATAGCAGCTAATACATTATCAGTTCCCTCTTAGAGTCTCAGTGGGTCCTGGTCTACATGCTGTTTCAGAGAATTTCATTAGTATTGCTTTCAGTGGAGAGTGTTCCTCCATGATCTACATGCTGTTTTTCAGTGTTGATTTCAGTGTTGGTGTGTTGGTGTTGGTGTCAGTGTTGAGTTTTGATGTCCTGCAGGTTGTGTAGCAGGTGGAGCCGCTCACCCACCCTGCTCCACTTTGAAGATGTGGTCCTGGGTCGGCTGGAGGATGCTGGGATGTTTGGGCAAAGAGGAAGGATCTGAAAAAACAAAACAAAGCACATTCATATTCATTATATTGTTCTGGACTCTCAGCATTAGAAGTAGTGGTAATAGTAGTAGTAGTATTAGTAGGAGTAGTAATAGCAGTAGTGGTAGTAGTAGTACTAGTGAGCAGAGTCAAGATATTTTAAGTCAAATTACTGTACTGCACTGGTAGATCGTTTTTCTGGTTTTGAGAAATTGCGGTGATTTCATGAAAATGTGACTCGTGTCAAAAACAAATCATCAAACAAAAAAAGAAAAACAGATAGTAGCAGTAGTAGTAGTGGTAGTAGTAGTAGTAGTAGTATAATAGTAGTAGTAGTAGTAGTAGTAGTAGTAGTGGTAGAAAAGTAGTAGTAGTAGTAGCAGTAGCAGTAGCAGTAGTAGCAGTAGCAGTAGTAGTAGTATAATAGTAGTAGTAGTAGTGGTAGTAGTAGTAGTAGCAGTAGTAGTAGTAGTAGTAGTAGTAGTAGTAGTAGTAGCGGTAGAACAGTAGTAGTAGTAGCAGTAGTAGTAGTAGTAGTAGTAGTAGTATAATAGTAGTAGTAGTAGTAGCAGTAGCAGTAGTAGTAGTAGCAGTAGTAGTAGTAGTATAATAGTAGTAGTAGTAGTGGTAGTAGTAGTAGTAGTAGCAGTAGTAGTACAGTAGTAGTAGTAGTAGTAGTAGTAGTACAGTAGTAGTAGTATAGTAGTAGTAGTAGTAGTAGTAGTAGTACAGTAGTAGTAGTAGCAGTAGTAGTAGTAGTACAGTAGTAGTAGTATAATAGTACTAGTAGTACAGTAGTAGTAGTAGCAGTAGTAGTAGTAGTACAGTAGTAGTAGTATAATAGTAGTAGTAGTATAATAGTAGTAGTAGTACAGTAGTAGTAGTATAATAGTAGTAGTAGTAGTATAATAGTAGTAGTAGTAGTAGTACAGTAGTAGTACAGTAGTAGTAGTATAATAGTAGTAGTAGTACAGTAGTAGTAGTACAGTAGTAGTAGTATAATAGTAGTAGTAGTACAGTAGTAGTAGTATAATAGTAGTAGTAGTACAGTAGCAGTAGTATAATAGTAGTAGTAGTACAGTAGCAGTAGTATAATAGTAGTAGTAGTATAATAGTAGTAGTAGTACAGTAGCAGTAGTATAATAGTAGTAGTAGTAGCAGTAGTAGTAGTAGTACAGTAGTAGTAGTATAATAGTAGTAGTAGTATAATAGTAGTAGTAGTATAATAGTAGTAGTAGTACAGTAGCAGTAGTAGTACAGTAGTAGTAGTAGTACAGTAGCAGTAGTATAATAGTAGTAGTAGTATAATAGTAGTAGTAGTACAGTAGCAGTACTGTCTTACAGACTGCAGTAACGTTGATGCTCCTGCTGTACTGCAGCTCTCTCCCTCTCCTCTGGTAGTGAACTGTACAGTAATATGAACCATCGTAGGTCGTCAGCATCACATGGATCTGCAGGCTGAGGCCGCGCTGCTCCCTGTCACTGCCCCAGGTCGGGAACTTCTGACACCGCTGCACACAGACAGGCAGGCAGAGAGGGAGACAGGCAGACAGACAGACAGGCAGGCAGAGAGGGAGACGGGCAGACAGACAGACAGGCAGGCAGAGAGGGAGACAGGCAGAGAGACAGACAGACAGGCAGAGAGACAGACAGAGAGGGAGACAGGCAGAGAGGGAGACAGGCAGAGAGACAGGCAGAGAGGGAGACAGGCAGAGAGACAGACAGACAGACAGACAGACAGACAGACAGGCAGACAGACAGGCAGAGAGGGAGACAGACAGACAGGCAGGGAGGGATAGATGGATGAATAGCTTACCTACTGGATGAACATAATAGGAAATAACTTAATAAGAAAGTTGGAGAAGATACATGATTTAAAAAGAACGTCTTCCAGAGCCAAGAGTGGTTCAGTTCATTACAACAGATCAGAAGAAAGAGAGAGAGACAGAAACATCAGGGAGACAGAGTAAAATAGAGAGAGACAGACAGAGAGACAGACATGCAGGCCCGGGCTGTGTGTCGTCTCACATGGTACCAGGTGACAGACGGGCTGCTGTCGGCCATCTTGACGACGTCCTGCAGGTCGGGACAGTCCAGCGTCATCCCCTCCTGCAGAGGGGCGATCACCTGGCTGGGCGCCACGGCAACCGCAGGCTCGCAGCCTCTGACCACCTGGTCCCGCGCCAACACCTCCAGACGCATGGAGATCTTAGTGCATGACGACTTGTTGCTAGGAGATGACGACACATCACGTTACTATGGTTACTACAGGTGGAAGGTGGAAGTTGGATCTAAAGTTTTAGACTCACTTGTTTGATCCAACAGTTCCAGCAACTCAAGTTTCTCAAAACTAGTGCTGAAACGATTAGTCAGAGGTGAGACCAAGTCAGTCTCAAGTCTTGAGGCACAAGTCTAAATGTAGATTACCAAGTCAAGTCCATGTCATTAATAGGATAAAAACTTGGTAAGAGCATCATGAGTTTGATTTCTATAATCAGTTTCAACTTCAATAAATTCAATCATTCCATACAAATTCTGAAAACAGAATTTAAATTCAGTCGTCCGCTGGAACAAATCTCATCACTTTCAATCTAAGTCATTTACACAAACACAAGATCTCAAGTCAAGACTTTAGAAACCTTTTCAAGTCATCAGAGTACAAGTCAGAGTCAAGTCCCAAGTCACCAGAACCCAAGTCAAGTCAAGTCTCAAGTCTTCTCTTCATGCATCAAGTCAAGTCTCAAGCAGTTCAAACTGTGACTCGAGTCCAAGTCATGTGACTTTTTAACATTGCATGCAACGATGGTGAGAACTGATCTACAACCTGCTGAGACGAAGAGGAAGTAGGTCAGCCATGTTGGTGAAAAAGGTCAATAAAGCAAGATGAAACTGACAGAGAGAGAGCGAGAGAGAGAGAAAGAGGGAGAGCTGCTCACATGACCTATTTCTTCTCAGAGCCACATCACGCAGTGTGTTTTGTAAAAACGTCCCTGGTGTCTCTGAGCAGTCTTGATGTCCTGGTTATCAGCCTGACAGTCTGCTGCATGTGGAGCAGCAGAGCCACACAGGAAACAGCTGATGAGACTCTGTCAGCTGTTAGATCACCGCTCACTGTAAACCTCTGCTCTGATGGAGACACCTGTTCACTGTTGTTTTTCACCTCCGCGTTATGCTTTACTGCCTTTTTACATTTCTTACCTCACTTTCATTGTCAGTTTAATGTGTATTTTGTTTTTTTACTCCATTATAAGCAGTAGCAGTAGTAGTAGTAGCAGTAGTAGTCGTAGTAGTAGTAGTAGTAGCAGCAGTAGTAGTCGTAGTAGCAGTAGTAGTCGTAGTAGTAGTAGTAGTAGTTGTAGTAGCAGTAGTAGTAGTAGCAGTAGTAGTAGTAGTAGTAGTAGTAGTAGCAGCAGTAGTAGTCGTAGTAGTAGTAGTAGTAGTCGTAGTAGCAGTAGTAGTCGTAGTAGTAGTAGTAGTAGCAGCAGTAGTAGTCGTAGTAGTAGTAGTAGTAGTCGTAGTAGTAGTAGTAGTAGTCGTAGTAGCAGTAGTAGTCGTAGTAGCAGTAGTAGTCGTAGTAGTAGTAGTTGTAGTAGCAGTAGTAGTCGTAGTAGTAGTAGTAGTCGTAGCAGCAGTAGTAGTCGTAGTAGCAGTAGTAGTCGTAGTAGTAGTAGTAGTAGTAGTAGTCGTAGTAGTAGTAGTAGTAGTCGTAGTAGCAGTAGTAGTCGTAGTAGTAGCAGTAGTAGTCGTAGTAGTAGTAGTAGTAGTAGTAGTAGTCGTAGTAGTAGTAGTAGTAGTCGTAGTACCACTAGTAGTCGTAGTCGTAGCAGTAGTAGTCGTAGTAGTAGTAGTAGTAGTAGTAGTAGTAGTAGTAGTAGTTGTAGTAGTAGCAGTAGTAGTAGTAGTCGTAGTAGCAGTAGTAGTCGTAGTAGTAGCAGTAGTAGTCGTAGTAGTAGTAGTAGTAGTCGTAGTAGTAGTAGTAGTAGTTGTAGTAGCAGTAGTAGTCGTAGTAGTAGTAGTAGTAGTAGTAGTCGTAGCAGCAGTAGTAGTCGTAGTAGCAGTAGTAGTCGTAGTAGTAGTAGTAGTAGTAGTAGTAGTCGTAGTAGTAGTAGTAGTAGTCGTAGTAGCAGTAGTAGTCGTAGTAGTAGCAGTAGTAGTCGTAGTAGTAGTAGTAGTAGTAGTAGTAGTAGTCGTAGTAGTAGTAGTAGTAGTAGTCATAGTAGCAGTAGTAGTCGTAGTAGTAGCAGTAGTAGTCGTAGTAGCAGTAGTAGTAGTCATAGTAGCAGTAGTAGTAGTAGTAGTAGTAGTAGTAGTAGTAGTCGTAGTAGCAGTACTAATAACAGCGGTTAGGGATGTCACAAGAACCGATACTTTGGTACCAAGTCGATGCCAAAGTTCTGAAAATGTGACGGTACTTGTTTTTCTACAGTACCGTGGGTACCGTGGGTACCGTGGGTACCGTGGGTACCGTGGGTACTGTGGGTACCGTGGGTACCGTGGATGTCGTACTGGAGAGAAGGAAGGCCTGCCGACTGCTACCGACACGGGAGAATAACAACAACACGTGCAAATGGCGACAAGTGCGGCTGCAGGACATGACGACTTGTCGGAAAAAAACACGCCAAGAGTCGTGTATGGAAATACTTCGCGTTTGAGGCGGATGATCAGGGATTAGTGATAGATTCGCAAAAACCAGTTTGCAAACGGTGCCACCGAACTTTTCAGACGGAAGGAGGAAACACTTCACTTATCAAAGACAGACATCCAGATTTACACAAAGAATTCATGTGAGTGAGTTTCAACATGTCGTCAAAATGTTCTTATCCTGAATTGTTACCGTTATTTTTGTTTGCGACAGCTGGCATCTGTTGTAGCAATGTTGCACATGACGTTTGCAATGGCTAAACGCTAAGGCTAACGTTATCTTGTTTAGACTAACGTAACGATGGCTCATAGGCTACAGTCATTACTGTTCAGTCTGTCATCAAAATATAACGTTAACTTTTTAAATAAATGTTTCCACACTAATGGTCTGTCACGTTAGTCAATTTAAACTACTGCTTGCACACTGAGTATATAGAGGTGTGTGTGTGTGTGTGTGTGTGTGTGTGTGTGTGTGTGTGTGTGAGTGTTAGTACATTGTGTGTGCAGCAGCCTCTGCTGTTTTCTTTGAGCTAAACCTAAATCCTAATTTTCTTTTCACAGTATCAGCCAGAGCAGGAAGTCAGCAGGAGAGACAGGAGCAAAGTAGGCAAAGTCAGTCAGTCAATGTTATATTTATTAAGGCTTTTTTCCATTCATTTTTTGTAATGCTAATATTTGTTTATTGTTGTTTATTACTTGAAAGCTACATGCCACTGTTGTTGCTTTTTGTAAAGTTCAAGGTTTTCTTAAAGGAGTGTATGTTGAAGTACATGGGATTTATTTATTATACATATTTATTATTTATTTATTTTTTCAATGGTATTGGTATTGACTACCAAATTTCTGGTATCGTGACATCCCTAGTAGCGGTAGTAGCAGTAGCAGTAGTAGTAGTATTAGCAGTATTAGCAGTAGTAAGCAGATTAAAGATATTTTAAGTCAAATTATTCTGTTGTTTCATTCAACCTTTATTTAAATCTCGGGAAACACATTGAGGACGGGTTCCTGAGACAATAAATCCCACATACTTACATTTTAGGATAATTTTAAAGCATAGAAAAGTATTAAAGAGAGTTGAATATTCAACATGAATCAGTTGGGTTAGGGTTATGAGGACTGGACAGTAAAATGCTGTATGAGACTCTTATCGCTCTGAGGCTCACTCATGAAGCTTCACTGCATCATGTGGAATTTCTGCCATATCTGTTTATGCAGGTTTCATAACCAATAAAACCCCCACTAAATATTTGACTACTACACTGTGCATGTTTCCAACACTACATCTTTGTTAATTATCATTACCATGTAATCTGTCTGATCTTTAGGTCTTGCCTCACACTGATGACTCACTGCAGCATCACCGCTGTTTTCTCTGGTAAACAGTTTTTCTGGGTTTGAGAAATTGCACACATTTCATGAAACTGACTCGAATAGGGATGTGCGCGATTAGTCGACTAGTTGATTAAATATTTCTACCCTCGCTACTCGGCACCAGAAATACTAGTCGGTTAAACTAATTATTACTAATGTACAACGCCGGTTAACTGTTGCGTCTAAGATGTTACGCAGCCACCCTGCAGCCCCGGCAGGCGGTTACGCCCGGATGTAAACCAGCGAGGAGGAAAGTGGGACCGGACAGAGACGACGTCTCGTAAAACCAGCGCGGTTTGGCAGTATTTTGATCCAGAAAAGGAAAATAAGGTTGTATGTAGGCTGTGTCAGAATAAACTGGCATATAACCTCTCGACCGGAGCGATGCGTAACCACATTCAGCACATGCATGTGGACGCTAACCTGCGAGGAGAGCAGGCTGCTGGTGCTAGCACCGCTAACGTTAGCCACACTCGGCAAACCGATATAACATCGTTTACCCCCCCGCCCCGCCCCGCCCCGCCCCGCCCCGCCCCGCAGGCGCTGTGATCCCGCTCGGTCTGAAGAGATAACGCAGCTCATCACGGCAATGACTGCACAAGATATGCTAAGTGCCACAGTTATTGAAGAATGTGATTAACGGTTTCAAATGGCTCTTAAATACACACAATATTTTTTCAGACGTTTTAACCTTATAGATTAAATTGTGCTCAATTTTGACTGTTTTCTGAGTGTTTTCTTACTTTTAGACTAGTCGACTAGTCTAAATTTAAATTTCCGTTTAATTGACAGAGAAATTAGTCGTGAGGAACATCCCTAGACTCGAAGAACAAAAAAATGAGAAACAGATTTCATTGTTTCAAGTAAATGTCTTGGAACAAGTTCGATTATCACATTAGAAGTGAAATTTCCTGAAACAAGCAAAACTATGTGCTAGTGCAGGAGGATAATTTGTACTGAAACATCTTCAAGTGAGCTTAATAAGGCTGAATAAAAGATAAGATCACTTGAGTTTTTGCTGGAACGGTAATGCACTTCCTGGCAGAGACTGAAGATCTCCATCTACCATAAAACACTGAGTGACTGAGGGAGTGACTGTGTGTGTGTGTGTGTGTGTGTGTGTGTGTGTGTGTGTCTGTATCTGTTCATGTAGCACCATAAAACCCTCCAGTGCAGATTGATTTTCTGAGAATTTCTCTGTGGCGTCAGCTGACTGGAAGCCGGCTGGTGACTCTCCTGGTGAAGCGGTAATCATAGAGTTCCTTATTGTTATTATTCAGTCTCCATCTTTGTTGCTGATCGCTCACTTCCCAGAGATCACCTGTCAATCAAACAGTGTGGGCGGTACCGTGACGTCTATATATTTTCCGGTAGTGGCCATTTGTGTAATTCTGACTTTAATCTGATTGTGTATCTTCCACTCGTGCAAGATGCTGCTGCAGTGAGTCATCAGTGTGAGGCAAGACGTAAAGATCAGACAGATTACATGCTAATGATAATTAACAACTGTAAGATGTAGATGTATTGGAAACATGCACAGTGTAGTCGTCAAATATTTAGTGGGGGGTTTTATTGGTTATGAAACCTGCATGAACAGATATGGCAGAAATTCAACATGAGAAATTCCCACAGAGAGTTTCATACATCCTTTTACTGTCCAGTCCTCATATAACTGATTCATGTAGAATATTACATTTTTATACTTTGCTGTGCTTTAAAATTATCCAAAATGCAAGTATGTGGGATTTATTGTCTTATATCTATACAAAGTGAAGTGAAAACAACATTTACATGAATGTGTACAATTTAAATCATGGAAATATGAAGTATAAAAAGTATTCAGAATTCTAGAATTATCAAAATCTAGACATTTTGATGAATTCTAGAATTCTGAATACTTTGTGTGAATGTGTGAATTTGTGCCCCCTCAAAAATGTGGGGTGCACTACGCCCCTGGATACAGGTCTATCATCCTTCTGTACCCCTCTATCATCCCTCTGTACCCCTCTATCATCCATCTGTACCTCTCTATCATCCCTCTGTACCCCTCTATCATCCCTCTGTACCCCTCTATCATCCCTCTGTACCCCTCTATAAGTCCTCTGTACCCCTCTATCATCCCTCTGTACCCCTCTATCATCCCTCTGTACCCCTCTATAAGTCCTCTGTACTCTCTATCAACCCTCTGTACCCCTCTACCATCCCTCTGTACCCCTCTACCATCCCTCTGTACCTTTCTATCATCCCTCTGTACCCCTCTATCATCCCTCTGTACCCCTCTATCAACCCTCTGTACCCCTCTATAAGTCCTCTGTACCCCTCTATCATCCCTCTGTACCCCTCTATCAACCCTCTGTACCCCTCTATCCGCTCTCTGTACCCCTCTACCAGCCCTCTGTACCCCTCTATCTGCTCTCTGTACCCCTCTATCAACCCTCTGTATCCCTCTATCAACCCCCTGTACCTTTCTATCATCCCTCTGTACCCCTCTATCTGCTCTCTGTACCCCTATATCAACCCTCTGTACCCCTGTATCAGCTCTCTGTACCCCTCTATCAACCCTTCACACCCCTCTATCATCCCTCAGTACCCCTCTATCAGCCCTCTGTACCCCTCTATCATCCATTCGCACCCCTCTATCAGCCCTCTGTACCCTCTATCATCCCTCTGTACCCTCTATCATCCCTCTGTACCCCTCTATCATCCCTCGGTACCCCTCTATCAGCCCTCTGTACCCTCTATCATCCCTCTGTACCCCTCTATCATCCCTCTGTACCCCTCTATCATCCCTCTGTACCCCTCTATCATCCCTCGGTACCCCTCTATCAGCTCTTTGTACCCCTCTATCATCCCCTCATACCCCTCTATCAGCTCTTTGTACCCCTCTATCATCCCTCTGTACCCCTCTATAAGTCCTCTGTACTCTCTATCAACCCTCTGTACCCCTCTACCATCCCTCTGTACCCCTCTACCATCCCTCTGTACCTTTCTATCATCCCTCTGTACCCCTCTATCATCCCTCTGTACCCCTCTATCAACCCTCTGTACCCCTCTATAAGTCCTCTGTACCCCTCTATCATCCCTCTGTACCCCTCTATCAACCCTCTGTACCCCTCTATCCGCTCTCTGTACCCCTCTACCAGCCCTCTGTACCCCTCTATCTGCTCTCTGTACCCCTCTATCAACCCTCTGTATCCCTCTATCAACCCCCTGTACCTTTCTATCATCCCTCTGTACCCCTCTATCTGCTCTCTGTACCCCTATATCAACCCTCTGTACCCCTCTATCATCCCTCTGTACCCCTCTATCAGCTCTCTGTACCCCTCTATCAACCCTTCACACCCCTCTATCATCCCTCAGTACCCCTCTATCAGCCCTCTGTACCCCTCTATCATCCATTCGCACCCCTCTATCAGCCCTCTGTACCCTCTATCATCCCTCTGTACCCTCTATCATCCCTCTGTACCCCTCTATCATCCCTCGGTACCCCTCTATCAGCCCTCTGTACCCTCTATCATCCCTCTGTACCCCTCTATCATCCCTCTGTACCCCTCTATCATCCCTCGGTACCCCTCTATCAGCCCGCTGTACCCTCTATCATCCCTCTGTACCCCTCTATCAGCTCATTGTACCGCTCTATCATCCCTTCACACCCCTCTATCATCCCTCGGTACCCCTCTATCAGCTCTTTGTACCCCTCTATCATCCCTTTGTACCCCTCTATCATCCCTCTGTACCCCTCTATCATCCCTCGGTACCCCTCTATCAGCTCTTTGTACCCCTCTATCATCCCCTCATACCCCTCTATCAGCTCTTTGTACCCCTCTATCATCCCCTCATACCCCTCTATCAGCTCTTTGTACCCCTCTATCATCCCCTCATACCCCTCTATCAGCCCTTTGTACCCCTCTATCAGCTCTTTGTACCCCTCTATCATCCCCTCATACCCCTCTATCAGCCCTTTGTATCCCTCTATCAGCTCTTTGTACCCCTCTATCATCCCCTCATACCCCTCTATCAGCTCCTTGTACCCCTCTATCATCCCCTCATACCCCTCTATCAGCCCTTTGTACCCCTCTATCAGCTCTTTGTACCCCTCTATCATCCCCTCATACCCCTCTATCAGCTCTTTGTACCCCTCTATCGGCCTTTCGTACCCCTCGTTCACCCTACATATCCAGTAACCATCGTAAGCTCCCTCAGCGCTGAGCTAGCATCCTCTCATCACGGTAACCTAGCAACAGACCTCAGAGAGAAAATGGTGAAATGTTGTTGTTCAGCATCACATGCAGTTTTGGACCGTCGCCAGCTGACCGCTCAAATCTGAAGTCCCAAATCGCAATCTATGTAAAACGCAAAGTTGACCAGCAGCAGATCTGAGAGGCCACTTTAGCTGATTAAGTGTCGAGTGGCCAAGTGTCCGGATCGAAACTGAGAGTTAATTCCCCAAAGAACCTGAACGCTCTCATTACTGAGCTCCAGTATGTACTATGATATCTAACATGCAACATAACTGTAACTGTAGAGCGATATTATACGTCTAATCAGCGCTGCGTTCAACGAGCCGTTTGGGAGGAACAGTTAGATACAGTAGAACAACGGGTGTTTATTTTTATTTAACTGACTTCAATTTAAATTATCTCTGTTTGACTTGATTTGACTTAATTTTTATTTCAACTGTTATTTCTCCAGAAAAGGATTGTTGTTCACATGCTCATTTTCAGCCAACAGCGTTACTCATTCACTTTCTTATATTCTCAGATTCCGTGACTCAAACTTATTTCATTTAGCCTGTGTTCAACCAGGAAGTCCCACTGAGATTAAAAATCTCTTTTACAAGAGAGACCTGGTCGAAACAGAAGCACCAAAACCGAAAATGGAAGTTACCTATCTATCTATCCATCCATCCATCCATCCATCCATCCATCTACCCTTCCTTCCATCCATCCATCCATCCACCCTTCCTTACCTCAGCATGCAGATGTATTGCCCGGTGTCTTCAGCAGTAGCCGGCTGCAGCCACAGTCTCTCTCTCTCCTTGCTGAGCCGCTGGCTGCACAGCAAATCAGATTAGACTCAGAATAAACGTAAATCAGATAAGATTCAATTAGAATTACATTAGAACAACTCTAATGTCCTCAGCGAGACTAATTGAGCAGCTCTGTTCCAAAACGCTGTATATCCACTTTAGAAAGGAAATCATTACCTCCAGTTCATCATTCTGTAACTCTAAAACCTGCAGGATCCAGTCTGCAGTGTCTCATTCAGTCAGACAAGGACTTCAGCTCATTAACCGAACCATCATTTGGTTTCATGTTGCTCTGTCAATCATTTTATAAGAGCAGATGTCACATTTTTCAAGGGCTCGCCATCTCATGTTGGAATAAAACTCTTCAGATGTTGAAAACAGTCATTTCACTTGATGCACTGTTGATTATAAATCAACACCTAAAAAGCATTATGAGTCATGAAACAGCATCAGTGGAGATATTTTTCATCAGGAGAGATGAATGGCCTCACAGTAATGAGTAATGGGCTGCTCACGCACGTACCATTTGGCATCCCTGAATTAATAACTCAACAGTTTCTGGGCTGTTTTGAGCTTGTGATGATACAGTATATTTTGGACGGTCTCTGTAAGCCTATACTGAGACAGAATGTAGAAACTGAGAGGCAGTGTGAAGCAAAGTGAATGGAAGGAGGCGAATGGAGCGAAAGAGACAGAACTGCTCGAGACGGAGGAGAGGCGTTCACTGGAGCTGACATTTTTCAACCTGAGGAAGAAATTCTCCTGACGCAGCAAAGCAAAGCCAATCAGTTTCTATCTACTGTATCCAGGCACCTGTAATCCCCCTTTCCCCCCCTCACCCCCATCCCCCCATCCCAAGCACTTACAGCCGGAAAAATGTCCCTTGGGTATTTGTGACCAACCTCACTGACCAGTGATAACTGTTGCTGCCAAGCCTGGAGCAAAAGTCCCATCAACAAAGATGTCAACTAAAACCACTAATCATGACGGCTGGACTACAGAGACTTTACAGGTTCATCACAATAATCTGCAGCAGCTGAGTCTCCATGATGGAGGAACACTGTAGAACTGTGTGTTAGTTAATAAAGTGTAAATCTGTATGAAGCAGCTGGAAACAGAGAGCAGCTGAGTCAGCTTGTTGTGGTGTGGCTGTAGATCCATTCAGTAACGTTCTCAGTAAAAGTGAATAGTGTGATAAGGTGGATTTGGTTACTGTGACACAGTAAACTGTCTTGTCTTTAGCCCTAGTCTCTACTCCAAAACACTCTGAGTTGTAGCTTGAGAAGAGTCAGCTCAGTTAACCTGAACAAACTGTTAGCTAGCTAACTAGCCGGCAAACACACTGATGTTAATGTGAACACGCTAACGCTAGCCGCTGCTAGCTACGTTAGCTAGTGTGCTAATCAGATGTGTTAACAACAAGACAGTGATGTTAGCTGACCAGATACTATGGTTAGCTAGCTAACAAGCTGACATTATCTAAACACTAAATCAATCAGATGGATCAGTGATGAAATGATCAGTTCAGTCAGAAACAGACAGAAATTAACCGTCTGTTCAATTCTGTTGAGACGACAGAAACACAGTCAGCTGTTCACAGAGCTGAAGACCTCCAAGATGGCCGCCAGAGGGGGGTGACATCACCTGGAAGCCTCTACAGCCCTGCTGCCTGCATGTTGTCACCAATTTCACTTATTAATTAAGTGCAGTGATCAAACTGGTGAGTAAATCGAGGCTAAATTTCACCTCACTTCCTCTCTGAATGTTCTGTAACAAGCGAACCGCCAGCAGCCTACCTGTATCCGATTGGCTGCTCCAGGTCGTGACCGGCAGGAAGGCGGTACCAGAAGAGGTTGAGTCCGGTGCTCAGGGCGGAGGTGTAGTTGTAGACGGAGGGATGAGAGAAAAGAGAACAGGAGAGCCAACCGACCTCCCCCTCCAAAACTACAACCGCTCCATCACCAGACTCCCCCCAGTCATGACACATGGGCTCTGAGAGAGAGAGAGAGAGAGAGAGAGGGGAGGAGGAGGGAGAGAGAGAGAGAGAGAGGGGAGGAGGAGGGAGAGAGAGAGAGAGAGAGAGAGAGAGAGGGGATGAGGAGGGAGAGAGAGAGAGAGAGAGAGAGAGAGAGAGAGGGGAGGAGGAGGGAGAGAGAGAGAGAGAGAGAGAGAGAGAGGGAGAGAGAGGGAGAAAGAGAGAGAGAGAGGGAGAAAGAGAGAGAGGGAGAGAGAGAGAGGGAGAAAGAGAGAGAGAGAGGGAGAGAGGGAGAGAGAGAGAGAGAGGGAGAGAGAGAGAGAGGGACAGAGGGAGAGAGCAGGTTTGAGGAAGAGGAGAGGTGGAGGCGAAGGAGAAATTCAATTCAACATCTTTTAATTCTCCAGAGTGAAAAACCTTTGAGTCATCAAGTCATTAAAACGCTGAAATCATAAAATAATGAAACATCAGATTAGAAAAATCAATCGGATTATAAAATCAATTGGATTATAAAATAAATCAGATTAGTAATCTAATGTCTAATTGACTTGGCAGCCATCTGCACTCTGTAGAAACTGCTGCCATTTAAATTTCCCATCAGCCCCTCGCTGCATGCTGAAAGAAGGCAGACAATTTTTAATAATAAGATTGATAATAATGAAAAACAAAGCCGTACAATTTGAGTCATTTTAAACTTAGTCAGTCTGTTGTCACATGTTCCAGTCATGTGTTCCTGGAAACAGGACAGATATTTAATTATACAGAGAGTTTTAATAATAAACACACAGGCTGCAGCAAAGTGATGTGATGAAACTTTATTGATGCTGTGGGGAAACTGTTCTGCTTCAGCAGCAAGCAGCAGAGGTGAGACCAAGTCAACTCTGCTCCAGTCCCAAGTCAGTCTCAAGTCAAGTCCCAAGTCTAAATGTAGATTACCAAGTCAAGTCCAAGTCATTAAAGTCAAGTCTCAAGTTTAAATGTAGAACAGCAAGTCAAGTCAGAACAAATCTTAAAGAAAACTAAATATCTAGGACTTTTCAATGCAATATGGTTTTAATAGGATAAAAACTTGGTAAGAGCATCATGAGTTTGATTTCTATAATCAGTTTCAACTTCAATAAATTCAATCATTCCATACAAATTCAGAAAACAGAATTTAAATTCAGTCGTCCGCTGGAACAAATCTCATCACTTTCAATCTAAGTCATTTACACAAACACAAGATCTCAAGTCAAGACTTTAGAAACCTTTTCAAGTCATCAAAGTACAAGTCAGAGTCAAGTCCCAAGTCACCAGAACCCAAGTCAAGTCAAGTCTCAAGTCTTCTCTTCATGCAGCAAGTCAAGTCTCAAGCTATTCAAACTGGGACTCGAGTCCAAGTCATGCAAAATAACAGCAGTTTGACTTCTGGGGTTTTTTCCTTCGTATGTGAGAGTTTCTTTACACATTTATTTGTTTATATGTATTTATTTATCTAGGTATTATTTATTTATTTTTTGTCTATTTATTTATCCATTTATTTGTTTTCATGTATTTAATTGATTGCTTGTTTGTTCTGTATATACTGTATTCATTTTATTTAATTCTGATAAATTACTTTGAATAGAAGGAAAGGAGGGAGAGAGGAGGAGAGGAACAGTCAGAGTGATAGAAGGCAATGGAGCGTTACACACACACACACACACACACACACACACGCACACCCACACACACACACACACACGCACACACACACACGCACACACACACACACACACACACACCCTCGGCGCTGTGCCAGTGTTCCTCCTCCATTGATTTACAGCTGTAGTGGATCAAGCAGCAGAGCGTCGGCCTGAAGTTATTACACTGTGATTTCATTACAGCAGTTAAAACACTCACTTCATAATGGAAACAGATAGAGTCGCATTAAAACTAAAAAAACGAAATCATTTAGACTTTATCTGAAATACACAACCTCTACTGCCTTTAATTAGAAAGTACACAACCTCTACTGCCTTTAATTAGAAAGTACACAACCTCTACTGCCTTTACTTATAAAGTACACAACCTCTACTGCCTTTAATTAGAAAGTACACAACCTCTACTGCCTTTAATTAGAAAGTACACAACCTCTACTGCCTTTACTTATAAAGTACACAACCTCTACTGCCTTTAATTAGAAAGTACACAACCTCTACTGCCTTTAATTAGAAAGTACACAACCTCTACTGCCTTTAATTAGAAAGTACACAACCTCTACTGCCTTTACTTATAAAGTACACAACCTCTACTGCTTTTAATTAGAAAGTACACAACCTCTACTGCCTTTACTTATAAAGTACACAACCTCTACTGCTTTTAATTAGAAAGTACACAACCTCTACTGCCTTTAATTAGAAAGTACACAACCTCTACTGCCTTTACTTATAAAGTACACAACCTCTACTGCCTTTACTTATAAAGTACACAACCTCTACTGCCTTTAATTAGAAAGTACACAACCTCTACTGCCTTTACTTATAAAGTACACAACCTCTACTGCTTTTAATTAGAAAGTACACAACCTCTACTGCCTTTACTTATAAAGTACACAACCTCTACTGCTTTTAATTAGAAAGTACACAACCTCTACTGCCTTTAATTAGAAAGTACACAACCTCTACTGCCTTTACTTATAAAGTACACAACCTCTACTGCCTTTACTTATAAAGTACACAACCTCTACTGCCTTTAATTAGAAAGTACACAACCTCTACTGCCTTTAATTAGAAAGTACACAACCTCTACTGCCTTTAATTATAAAGTACACAACCTCTACTGCCTTTAATTAGAAAGTACACAACCTCCACTGCCTTTAATTAGAAAGTACACAACCTCTACTGCCTTTACTTATAAAGTACACAACCTCTACTGCCTTTACTTATAAAGTACACAACCTCTACTGCCTTTAATTAGAAAGTACACAACCTCTACTGCCTTTAATTATAAAGTACACAACCTCTACTGCTTTTAATTATAAAGTACACAACCTCTACTGCCTTTAATTAGAAAGTACACAACCTCTACTGCCTTTACTTATAAAGTACACAACCTCTACTGCCTTTACTTAGAAAGTACACAACCTCTACTGCCTTTACTTAGAAAGTACACAACCTCCACTGCCTTTAATTAGAAAGTACACAACCTCTACTGCCTTTAATTAGAAAGTACACAACCTCTACTGCCTTTACTTAGAAAGTACACAACCTCTACTGCCTTTACTTAGAAAGTACACAACCTCCACTGCCTTTAATTAGAAAGTACACAACCTCTACTGCCTTTAATTAGAAAGTACACAACCTCTACTGCCTTTACTTATAAAGTACACAACCTCTACTGCCTTTACTTGTGAAGTACACAACCTCTACTGCTTTTAATTAGAAAGTACACAACCTCTACTGCCTTTAATTAGAAAGTACACAACCTCTACTGCCTTTAATTAGAAAGTACACAACCTCTACTGCCTTTAATTAGAAAGTACACAACCTCTACTGCCTTTAATTAGAAAGTACACAACCTCTACCTCTACTTAGACCAATATGGGTTTTAGAAGTTACATTTTTTTTTAGAAATATATATAAACAGCAAAGTATTTCTCTGTTTTTTCCTTCTATGTTTGGGATAATTGTTGTGAAAATTGTAAAAATTCTCGGATGCCAGCACTGACATTGTTTACTCTTTATTCCTCAATAAAAAGTTGAAACAACAACAACAAAAAAAAGATTTCTGAAGTGAAAAAGTGACTGGAACATTTGTGCCAAAAATAAAATTCCACAGTAAAAAAACACCACATGAATCATAGAGTTTGACTCATATGTTTTTTGAAGGCCGGTGCCAGATATTTTTGGACTGAAGCTGCAGATATTTTGTGGTTTGACCTTTTCATGACACAAATATTCCCAGAATTCAGTTTTTCCTCCACAGTTTTCTTCCTGTCTCAGAAACAGACTGGGACCATGAGACACTAAAACTTAAGCCACGCTTGTTCTTATTGTGTGAAACTGATTCACTGCTCCTCCTGGACATGACCTGCCTGACTTGATTGATTACCTATTTCCTGTAGAATTGATCAATACTACACTGGTTGTTACAGTAATGGGAAGACCTTCACCTGAACTGGTTCTAATGAAACACTGAGATTTTTCTTTATAGTAGTTATATACTATACATACACACATCATAATCCTGGTTTCAGTGGAGAGTTTTAGTGTCCCATGATGGTCTAAATGTTTCTGAGGCTTTTCCACCCTGATTGGAAGAAAACTTTGGGGAAACACTGGAAAATACTGCAATTTTTTATTTTATTTTCCGGCATGTAAATGGTCAAATTTAAAAAGTATTAATTATCATCACAAAATGTCAGCACAAAATGTCAGGGACCATCAGCTCTAATTCAAAAACACCTCTACTGATGCTGCCTTCTCTTCCTCTGGTGGGAGTGTGGACCCTGGAAACAGACCTGCGGCCCGTTTTGGGCCCGGAGCCTCAGCTTGAGAGCCCAGACTGCAGGATAATAGGAGGAGACGTCGTGTTTCAGCCTCAGGATGCTGAACACCGGCTGGATTAATGGAGGCTCTTTACACCTTAGAGGTAGTGGTGGGCCTGTGTGTGTGTGTGTGTGTGTGTGTGTGTGTGTGTGTGTGTGTGTGTGTGTGCTGCAGCAGTGTGTTGGTAATTGACCTGTCAGGTTTTCCCAGAGAGAGTATTTGTCTTTCTATTAAAACCTCCTCCAACATCCAGCCGCCTCCCTCTCCTCCCTCCATCCATCCATCTACCAAATACCTTCAACCCCATCCATCCATCCATTCACCTCTATGCTTTCACACACACACACACACACACACACACACACACACACACACACACACACACACACACACACACACACACTCAGATGCCCCATCCATCCACCCCTCATCCATGTTGCAATTCATATATTCTCATGCTCTTCATGCAGATTGTAGTTTTAGGTTTACAAACTTTACTTGGAAGCAGAAATAATCTGATTGGTTGAGTTAAACCTCAGTGGGCGGAGCCAGAGAATCACAGCGTTTCTGGCTCAGTAACATCAGACTGAAGCTCAGTGAGAAAGACAAGAGGTAAGAGAGGAGGAAGCTAATATTATGAAGCCTAGCGCTCTGCTGCTAACTGAAAAAATACAATCTATCATACTAAGTTATGTAGGTTAGCTAGTTAGCTAGCTGACCTTCAAGTTCAAACTAGCCATACTAGCCTACAGCTAGCTAGGTAAGCTAGTTAGCTAGCTGCTGACCTTCAACATCATGATGCCATGGTAATGAAGGAATGAAAAAAAGTTATTTCCATTTGGATTTTTTATTAACATATTGATCCATTGCTAATTAAGTTTGCCAGTTACCTAACTTCCACTGACTCCGCCCACTGAGGTTTAACTCAACCAATGAGATTACTTCTGCCTCTGAGAAATGTTTGTAAAACTCCAATCTGCTTTTAATTTTTCCAGTAAAGGCAGCTGCTGTTCACACAAGACCAGACAGGCTTTTTAAAGTAATGCTGCTGCTCACACAACACTGACAATACTGTTAAGTTCCTCTGTTGTCATTTCCTGGAAATGCCATTTAACCTCTGGAGTCTCTGCAGTTTGAAACACGGTCCTTGTTAGCTTGGTTAGCTAGCTAGCTATCAGCTTCAATGAAGCTACGCTAACAGTGGTAGCTAGCTCGCCCTGACAGAACTCCAGTTCCTCCGTATCAGAGTTCAGCCAGCGAGTGTTTTGGTTGCAGGACTCACCTGCTAACAAAACAAACGCCCAGAAACGTCCCGAACATTCAGAAACAAGAAAATCCAGGCAGATCAGGCTCTCTGCAGACACACACACTGTCACACACACACACACACACACTGTCACACACACACTGTCACACACACACACACACACTGTCACACACTACCAGTGGGCCAGTCATGATTGAGGAGGATCATTCATGGATGAGTTTATACTATTTCAGGGGGGAAATGCTGCTCAGTTGTCTTTAACTCATTCTAGTGTTGTAACTGTCGGTTGTGTTTAATATTCCTCTTTTGCTCGTCTCTTATTTTTATCCTTTTTTTTTCTTTGCTGTATCCTGTTACAGTTTGCTGCTTACCCCCAACCCATCCATCTACCCCCCATCCCAGTCCTCTGCTCCCTTTACATCCATCGACCCCCCAACCCCCCCGCCCCCACCCCCACCCTCTAAGCCTCCAGAAACCCCCACCCCCGCCCCCACCCCCACACCGACAGCGTTACAAATGACCCTGCTCTCTCAGGAGCGGTCCTCCTCGTCCCGCGGGGCGAGCGCTTAGCTTTTTAATTAACCCTGGTTTTGCAGAGTTGCACCAGATTAACACGAAGGATTTTCTCTTTCCAAGAGTTCCACCAAGGACCTGCAGGACAGACCTGCAGGACAGACCCGCAGGACAGACCCGCAGCACAGACCCGCAGGACAGACCCGCAGGACAGACCCGCAGGACAGACCCGCAGGACAGACCTGCAGCCTGCAGGACAGACCCGCAGGACAGACCTGCAGCCTGCAGGACAGACCCGCAGGACAGACCTGCAGGACAGACCTGCAGGACAGACCTGCAGGACAGACCTGCAGCCTGCAGGACAGACCCGCAGGACAGACCTGCAGCCTGCGGGACAGACCCGCAGGACAGACCCGCAGGACAGACCTGCAGCCTGCAGGACAGACCTGCAGGACAGACCCGCAGGACAGACCTGCAGGACAGACCTGCAGGACAGACCTGCAGCCTGCAGGACAGACCCGCAGGACAGACCTGCAGCCTGCGGGACAGACCCGCAGGACAGACCCGCAGGACAGACCTGCAGCCTGCGGGACAGACCCGCAGGACAGACCCGCAGGACAGACCCGCAGGACAGTTTAAACAGCAGGACTGGCTCTTTTTAACCGTTATTCCTCCAGAGAAAGTATTCCTTGCATCGATGGAACCACCCATCTACTTTTCTACTCTGTTCAGATTTCTGTGCCGTCAGTGCAGTTCCTGAAAAGCTCTGCTATCACAGTTTCAACCGATGGGGAGCAGGAAAAATATGAATTTCTGCCTTAAAAACAACTGTATGATCTCAGTAATGTCAGGACTGATGAGTTTCAGCACAGGAAGATGACTGTGACTCTTTAGCGTGGCCACTTCTGAACACTATATCCATTGTTATTCATTGCTTACTATTTAAAAACACAGATTAGTACATTGTCTAAAATGTCAGTGTTTTGTAAGTGAAGGAGTCCAGATAACTAACAACCTTTTGGATAGTTTGAGTTTTAGCTAGCTAACAGTGATGTGTTAGACAGTGACGGTTAGCTGAGATACTGTGGTCAGCTAATTAACAAGCTGACATCTAAACACACTAAACTGCTGCGGAGCCTCAGTGTGGGCCCACATGGATCCGAACTGCTGGGAATAATGTGTGAATTTCCCAGCATGCTCTGTCCGTCACCCACCTGACGGCTCGCTGGGCTGACTGACAGCCGACGAGGCTCCGCCCACCACAGAGAGGAGGAGGAGGGTGGAGATGAAGAACGCCCTGCAGAGAGAGAGAGAGAGAGATGGTTATTATTGTACTATTTATTTTTACTACTACTTCTGCTACTGCTAGTACTACTACTACTACTGAAAGTATTACTACTACTACTATTAGTAGTATTACTGCTGCTACTGCTGCTATTAATAGTACTAAAACTAACAATCAGAACTACACACAACACCATTCAAGCGGTTAAGTGTGTGTGTGTGTGTGTGTGTGTGTGTGTGTAACAGGCAGAAATCACGTATTGATCCACACAATTGTCTGCTACTGTAGAGCAAAAACAACACAGTGAGACAGAGAGAGAGAGAGATTTTCTTGTCATCCTTATTTTTGGGTTTCTCTCTTTCTTCTGAGTCGTTCTTCATTTCTTCATCTCAGCTGTTCAACCTGTTCATTTCTCTCTCCTCTCTCTGACTTGGTTGAATGAACTGGATTAATTACAGGGAGAGAAATGGACAGAGAGAGGTAGAGAGAGAGGTAGAGAAAGAGGTAGAGAAAGAGGTAGAGAGAGAGGGAGAGAGGGAGAGAGAGGTAGAGAGAGAGAGGGAGAGAGAGAGAGAGGTGGAGGTCATTATCATCCATCCGTCTCATCTCCTCCCATAACTCCCATATTAATTCTCCCTCCATTGATTTAACACTCACTCACTGCTGCCATATGGATGGATGGGAGGGGGCGAGAGAGAGAGAGAGAGAGAGAGAGAGAGAGAGAGAGAGAGAAAGAGAGAGGAGGAAGACAAAGAGATAGACAGTTAAATTGGTAATCCTAAAGTTCCTGTTTTTCTTTCTCTTCTGTCTCTTCGTCTCTTCTTTCTCTTCTTTCTCTTCCGTCTCTTCTTTCTCTTCTGTCTTCTTTCTCTTCCGTCTCTTCCGTCTCTTCTGTCTCTTCTTTCTCTTCCGTCTCTTCTTTCTCTTCTGTCTTCTTTCTCTTCCGTCTCTTCTTTCTCTTCTGTCTCTTCTTTCTCTTCCGTCTCTTCTTTCTCTTCTTTCTCTTCCGTCTCTTCTTTCTCTTCCGTCTCTTCTTTCTCTTCTTTCTCTTCTTTCTCTTCCGTCTCTTCTTTCTCTTCTTTCTCTTCCGTCTCTTCTTTCTCTTCTGTCTCTTCTTTCTCTTCCGTCTCTTCTTTCTCTTCCGTCTCTTCCGTCTTCTTTCTCTTCTGTCTCTTCTTTCTCTTCTGTCTCTTCTGTCTCTTCTTTCTCTTCTTTCTCTTCCGTCTCTTCCGTCTCTTCTTTCTCTTCCGTCTCTTCTTTCTCTTCTGTCTCTTCTTTCTCTTCCGTCTCTTCTTTCTCTTCTTTCTCTTCCGTCTCTTCTTTCTCTTCTTTCTCTTCCGTCTCTTCTGTCTCTTCCGTCTCTTCTTTCTCTTCCGTCTCTTCTTTCTCTTCCGTCTCTTCTTTCTCTTCCGTCTCTTCCGTCTTCTTTCTCTTCTGTCTCTTCTTTCTCTTCTGTCTCTTCCGTCTCTTCCGTCTCTTCTGTCTCTTCCGTCTCTTCTTTCTCTTCCGTCTCTTCCGTCTCTTCTTTCTCTTCCGTCTCTTCTTTCTCTTCCGTCTCTTCTTTCTCTTCCGTCTCTTCCGTCTTCTTTCTCTTCTGTCTCTTCTTTCTCTTCTGTCTCTTCTTTCTCTTCCGTCTCTTCTGTCTCTTCCGTCTCTTCTTTCTCTTCCGTCTCTTCTTTCTCTTCCGTCTCTTCCGTCTTCTTTCTCTTCTGTCTCTTCTTTCTCTTCTGTCTCTTCTTTCTCTTCTTTCTCTTCCATCTCTTCTTTCTCTTCTTTCTCTTCCGTCTCTTCTGTCTCTTCCGTCTCTTCTTTCTCTTCTGTCTCTTCTTTCTCTTCCGTCTCTTCTTTCTCTTCCGTCTCTTCTGTCTCTTCCGTCTCTTCTTTCTCTTCTGTCTCTTCTTTCTCTTCCGTCTCTTCTTTCTCTTCTGTCTCTTCTTTCTCTTCCGTCTCTTCTTTCTCTTCCGTCTCTTCCGTCTTCTTTCTCTTCTGTCTCTTCTTTCTCTTCTGTCTCTTCTTTCTCTTCTTTCTCTTCTTTCTCTTCCGTCTCTTCTTTCTCTTCCGTCTCTTCTGTCTCTTCCGTCTCTTCTGTCTCTTCTTTCTCTTCCGTCTCTTCTTTCTCTTCCGTCTCTTCCGTCTCTTCTTTCTCTTCCGTCTCTTCTTTCTCTTCCGTCTCTTCTTTCTCTTCCATCTCTTCCGTCTCTTCTTTCTCTTCCGTCTCTTCCGTCTCTTCTTTCTCTTCCGTCTCTTCTTTCTCTTCCGTCTTCTTTCTCTTCTGTCTCTTCTTTCTCTTCTGTCTCTTCTTTCTCTTCCGTCTCTTCTTTCTCTTCCGTCTCTTCTTTCTCTTCCATCTCTTCCGTCTCTTCTTTCTCTTCCGTCTCTTCTGTCTCTTCCGTCTCTTCTTTCTCTTCCGTCTCTTCTTTCTCTTCTGTCTCTTCTTTCTCTTCTGTCTCTTCTTTCTCTTCCGTCTCTTCTTTCTCTTCTGTCTCTTCTTTCTCTTCCATCTCTTCTGTCTCTTCTTTCTCTTCCGTCTCTTCTGTCTCTTTCGTCTCTTCTGAAGAACACCTTTTCCTTGTCAGAGTGTAAAAAGCCAAACGATGCAGCACAACAAAATATGCAATATTTGAGAAACAACAGCCAAGTGTCTGAAGTCTCTCCACTTCTCCCTGTCACCCGCTTACTGAAACACACACACACACACACACACACTCCCACCAGATTTGCCATAATTGCCGGTGACTGTCATGGTAGAGAGAGCTAGATACAGTTAGAGAGAGAGAGAGAGAGAGAGAGTGTCATGGTAGACGGATCAGGTAGAGCGGTGGAGCTGCTAGTGGATCCCAGGAGGGACAGAGCTGCTCACAACAACATCCATCACACACACACACACACACACGCACACACACACACACACACACACACACACGCACACACACACACACACACACACACACACGCACACACACAATCTAGGAACCATGGAGCTTCATAGACACAGTGCTATAAAAAACCCTGCTTTGTGTGTGTGTGTGTGTGTGTGTGTGATGAGGACCTAAGTGAGGAACGGTGCAGTTTGTTTTGCCAGAGGAAGGGTTTCCCTCGCCTCGCTCTCCCTCCCCAGAGCATTCTGGGTAGTTAATGAGTTCTTTTCTAGTGACCTTCCAAGCAGTTAACCTCCACTTTTAACTCTGTGTGTGTGTGTGTGTGTGTGTGTGTGTGTGTGTGTGTGTGCGTGTGTGTGTGTGGGCAGACTTGTTATTGAAAAATAATGAAGAACAAGAAGACGGTAGTAGTGATGATGATGATGATGATGATGATAAATGCATAACAGTGTCACTTCTTGCCAGCTGTCCTTCCCTGTTTTAATTAGAGGTAGACATCTGATGAAGATGATGATGATGAATGTGTAACTTTGTAACTTCCTGCCAAGTGTCATTTAACTTCCTTTTTTAATTAAAGGTAGATATTGATGATGAGGATGATGATGATGAAGATGATGATAATAATGATGATGACAAGGAGGATGATGATGGAGATGAAGTGGAGGAGAAGGATGAAGAGGAGGAGGAGGATGATGTAGAGGATGATAATGAAGAGGATGATGATGAAGAGGAGGGTGAAGAGGAGGAGGAGGATGTAGAGGATGATGATGAAGAGGAGGAGGAGGAGGATGAAGAGGAGGAGGATCATGATGAAGAGGAGGACGAAGAGGAGGAGGAGGATGAAGAGGAGGAGGAGGAGGAGGATGATGAAGAAGAGGAGGAGGATCATGATGAAGAGGAGGAGGAGGAGGATGAAGAGTGGTGCAGCAGTGTTGTGCTGATTGGGTTAAAGCAGCTTCATTCTGATCTGATTCACATAATCTGATTATCAGACTGGATCAATACCAGCCTGCTGCCAGAAAACAGTCAGTCAGTCAAACAGTCAGTCAGACGATCAATACAGTTTGTGTGCATTTGATGCATTCTTGGTTTTCACAGCACTCTCAGTCTAACTAATCTAGACTAGTGCAGGTGGCTGTTTCTTGACTTAATCCAAGAGGTTAGGCGGTGTAGAAATGCAGGAAATTTGTTTTAAATTACAATTTTTTT